>NC_041393.1:498439741-498449711 GCF_002162155.2 Triticum dicoccoides | reverse complement strand
GCCGACCGTCCCCGCCGCCATGTGCCACGCCGCCCGCCGCCGACTCCCTTGCCGGAGCCGCGGCTCCGCGCCGCCACCTTCCCGTCGCCAGGTCGCCGCCCCTCGTTCTCTCTCTTCCCTTCTCTCACTCTCTCTCCCTCTCCCGTAGGTCCCCGCCGCCCTTGGAGCTCCGCCCGTCGCCGGCTCGCCTCGCCGTCGCTGGGAACGGGGCCCCCGCGTCCAGATCCGCCCGGATCCGGTGCCGCAGCGCCTCCCCAGCGCACGAGGAGGACGACGCCCCACGTCCTGGGCCTCCTCTAGCCACGCAGGCCTCGTGGGCCACAGCCTCGCCTGGCTCCCCCCCACTAGCCTGCCTCACCTCCTCTGCATATGGGCCAAAGCCCATGGTGAGCAACCCCCCTTCCTCTCGCCCTAGGCGTCTTTTAGCTTTTCGGCGCGCGTCTGTTTTTTTTTCGGAAAACCCCAGTCCCGAAATCCCTGACATTCTGATTCATATTTTGAAATGTCATAACTCCATGCATACTGCTCCATTTTGTGCGTGTAATATATCAAAATGTTCATCATGAGATGCGATTCATTTCTTTCCATTGTGCCATGTTCATTTGAGTTCATCTTGATGCCCTTATCATCGTTGCAAGAGTGCTATATGATGTTAATCTGCTGAAACTGTTATAACTTGGTGATTTGTAATTTTTTGTTGCATTTGATGTGTGCATCCTATGAGCATGAGTTCTACATGTGTTTTGTGCTACATCATGCCATTTGTACAGGGGTGGAATCCATGTATTTTTGTGAGTCTTGTACTGAGTGCATCGAGCTCGTGAAGTAGGGTACTTGATGTTGCTATTTTGCTAGGCTGAATCTGCTACATTATGATGCTATGTAAACCTACTGCTACAAGTCATTCTATGCATAATCTGGAGATGTACACTAAGGATGTTTTGTTACACATGTCATGATCTATCCATCCATGCCCCTAGTTGCATTTATAGCCTGCTGTAGCTTGTTGTAATCTTGCTCTCAAAGTGCAAAATAATGTTGATGTCAGCCTGTTAACATTCAGTTCAGTTTTGCCATGTGCTTTGCTAGTGATCAATGCACCCTATGAACTTGCTCTTGCCATGCTTAGCTTCATAAACATGTATACTTACTGTTGGTTGCCTTGTCTTGCCATGTATTGCTCTGTGGTGAACTGTACAAGCTCACCAACATGCCTACTTATCGTTGTTCCTGCCATGCCCTGTTTGCTGAATCTGTTAACGAAACTTGCTATGTTTACATGGGTGCCATCATATCTTATGGTCATTTTTGGCTCATGGCCATTAAGGGACTTTTGTTCTGTGCATTTAGTAGTATCACGCCATGCCTTAAGTTTCTATGCATTTAGTAGCAAGTTGTTTGCTAGCTCTAAACATTGCAACCTGATATTATTTTTGCAAAGTCTGAAACTATTATTATTTGCAATCTTGCCATGTCTTTTTGAGCATGTTCTATTGATTTCTGGAGATAGCTCAGTGTTCATGTTTTGTTATTCTTTACCTGTACATCATGTCCATGTGTTTTGTTTTCATGTTGAGATGCTGCAGCATATTGTTTTGATGCTTGCTAGATGCCTAGTTGCTGTTTTGGACAGATTGTTATTATATCTTGTTTGGAGTGTATGCATTGCACCGTTGCTCCTCTTTGAGTGTGATCTATATGAAATTTGCTTAAAATTGAATGTAGTTTCATATTAACTTTTTGCATACATGTTTTGAGTGTGTTTGCTTGATGCTTGTATGCATTTTGCATCAATGCCATGTTTAAGTTGTTTTGCTCATATCTTCTAGGCCGTAGCTCCGAATTAAATGAACTTTATATGTAACTTGACTAGAATTTCGTGTAGATCATCTTGGAACATCTTAACTTGCTGTTTAACAACTTGAACATAAGGTTTATTCAGATCTGGACCAACTTCGAAATTTGCATATGAGGACTTACCAGATTTATTATATGTTGTTCCCGGCCTCATTTAAACTTGCCTTGAAGTGTTGTTCTTGTATGCATCATCTCTTGTCATGAGTAGCCTCATCTAGTTTTGTCATGCATCATGCTTGGTTGTGCATCTTGTCATGTTTATGTGTGGTGTGTTTACCATGTTGTGTGCTTCTTCTCGATAGTTCCTGTTTTCATTGCGATCGTGAGGATTCGTTCGTCTATGCTTGGTTCATCTTCGTGGCTTCATCTTATTCATGGACTCGTTCTTCTTCCTTGCGGGATTTCAGGCAAGATGACCGATACACTGGATCTCACTACTATCATTGCTATGCTAGTTGCTTCGTTCTATCGCTATGCTGCGCTACCTATCATTTACTCTTCAAGCCTCCCAATTTGCCATGTGAGCCTCTAACCTTTTCGCCCTTCCTAGCAAACCGTTGCTTGGCTATGTTACCGCTTTTGCTCAGCCCCTCTTATAGCGTTGTTAGTTGAAGGTGAAGTTCAAGATTGCTCCATGGTGTACATGATTTTGTTGGGATATCACAATATCTCTTATTTAATTAATGCATCTATATACTTGGTAAAGGGTGGAAGGCTCGGCCTTATGCCTGGTGTTTTGTTCCACTCTTCCCGCCCCTAGTTTCCGTCATACCGGTGTTATGTTCCTTGATTTTGCGTTCCTTACACGGTTGGGTGATTTATGGGAACCCCTTGACAGTTTGCTTTGAATAAAACTCCTCCAGCAAGGCCCAACCTTGGTTTTAAAATTTGCCAGCTGAGCCTTTTTCCCTTGGGTTCTGCAGACTCAAGGGTCATCTTTATTTACCCCCCCCCCCCCGGGCCAGTGCTCCTCCGAGTGTTGGTTCAAGCTAGAGCACCGTGCGGGACCATTCCTTGGCAACTTGGGTTACGTCGGTACCTATACGCTTCGCTTATCCGGTGTGCCCTGAGAACGAGATATGTGCAACTCCTATCGGGATTTGTCGGCACAGCGGGCGGTCTTGCTGGTCTTGTTTTACCGTTGTTGAAATGTCTTGTAATCGGGATTCCGAGTCTGATCGGGTCTTCCTGGGAGAAGGAATATCCTTCGTTGACCGTGAGAGCTTATGATGGGCTAAGTTGGGACACCCCTACAGGGTTTAAACTTTCGAAAGCCGTGCCCGCGGTTATGCGGCAGATGGGAATTTGTCAATATCCAGTTGTAGATAACTTGACACCAGATCCGATTTAAAACGCATCAACCACGTGTGTAGCCATGATGGTCTCTTTTCGGCGGAGTCCTGGAAGTGAACACGGTTTTGGGTTATGTTTGACGTAAGTAGGAGTTCAAGATCACTTCTTGATCATAGCTAGCATTCACGACCGTTCTGTTTGCTCTCTTCTCGCTCTTACTTGCGTATGTTAGCCACCATATATGCTTAGTCATTGTTGCAACCTCACCACTTTACCCCTTCCTTTCCCATTAAGCTTTGCTAGTCTTGATACCCATGGTAACGGGATTGCTGAGTCCTCGTGGCTCACAGATTACTACAACAACAGTTGCAGGTGCAGGTTTTACGATGATCATGACGCGAGAGCGATGTTTGCTTGTTTGGACTTCGTCTTCTGCTTCTTCTTCAATCAGGAGATAGGTTCCAGGTCGGCAGCCTGGGCTAGCAGGGTGGATGTCGTTTGAGTTCCTGTTTGTGTTCCATCCGTAGTCGAGTGTTGATCTTATGTATGATGTATTGATGTACTCTTGCGGCATTTGTATGCCTTGAATGTATCCCCATCTATGATGTAATGTTGATGTAATGATATCCACCTCGCAAAAGCATCTTCAAGATGCGCTTCTATCCTTGGTGGGACCTCCGAGTTCCATTAGGATAGGGTCGCATCTTGGGCGTGACAAGTTGGTATCAGAGCCTCGACCGACCATAGGAGCCCCCTTGATTGATCGTGTTGTTTGGCCGTTGTCGAGTCTAGAAGAAAACTATTTTCAGAATCTAGTTATCTCAGAGAGTAGGAATTCTTTTTACTCCTCAGCCCCTTCGTCGCTCTGGTAAGGAATCTTGACGTAGGTGTTTTGAATTACTCCTCTTCCCCTTCAAATTTTTTCTTTAGGATCACGCAGTTGGTTCTCCGGTAGTTGGTTCTCAGCTCTTTTTATCCGGTGCATTTCTCGTCAAGTTGACTCGAGCCTCTTCTTCTTTGTAAAGTTCAATCCTCAGTTCGCTCTCAACGAAGTTGTTTCTCTACCCTTAGTTGTCTTCTTTTCCCACCCGCCCACCCTTTTCTTCTCGAAGCCGAAGTCCGTAATCGAGTATCCATCTTCCTCGTGCTAAGTTTTTGCACTCTCTCCTTAATCATTTCAACAGGCGCTTCTCTACTCAATTATTCGTCGTTCCAGTTGCCTGTGTTTTTCCCGCCCTCCCACCCCTTTTCTTCCCAGAGTCTGAGCCTTTACTCGAGAAGCTATTTCATTCTGTGGAGCCTCTTCAGTCTTCCCTCAATCATTTCAACCGGTGAATCTCTTTTGTTTGACATTCTTCATCTCTTTTCCGGTGGACCCAATTCAAGTTTTTCGGGTTAATCACATTCTTTTCCTTGGATCAAGTGTTCTCCTTGCTCGTTTGCCTCTCGCAATTCAATCATTCTGGAGTTGGGAAGACATCCCAAGAGATTCGTCTCTGTTCGCATTAATTCGAGGTTGTCACCTCATTCAAATATTTTCAATTGTTCCGGTGCATCATCTATCTCTTCAACAAACCTTTCCAACGGTGTTATCTCTTAAGTGGGCCCTAACCCACAGGTCTTTTCCCAGGATCTTACCTGACTCTTCTAATTTCCCGGAGTTATTATAAATTCTTTCCAAGTGGGACGTACGAATGAATTTCATCAGTCAGATCTTTTCCAAGATCGATTTCAAATCATTTCATTGTTGGCTCAACCTCTTTTCTTTCCATTAATTTTGGTGGTGTTTCTTGTCGTCATTTGAAGATCGAAGAAGAGTTTTTTCTCTAAATCTTGTCCGTCCTCTCGAAGATTCGTGGTTCTAGCTGCATATCATCCTCTCGAATTACTTCAGTTTGTCAGATATTCTTTCTTACCCATCCGGAGTATTTCATGAGTTGATTTCTTTTTTGTTTCACCGGAGGACATCATTCCAGCTATTGTTCTCTAATTATCTCGGTGCTTCATTCAAGTGCTTTAATAAGATCGAGTTCTTCCCGTTCTCTTGCATCTAAATCCCATCAAACATATTTGTTCTTCTAATTCTTCCCGATGATTCATTCTCTTTCATCAGTCATTTTCGAATTCTTTCGGTGGTTCCTTCAGATTCCTTTTTCCTTGATTATCATATTAATTCATTCATTCTTCCAAATCCTACCGGTGGTTCATGAAGACCTTCTAAAGTTTGCGATATATCATTTCTCAATTCTTTTCAACAAGAATAAGTTGCATGCCAAATCCGGTTGTCATCAATTAAATTTGATGAGGATAAGCATAACGTAATTCTTATTTTTATTTCATCATCGCCAAGTAATCCCTTCCTTTTGAGTTTGTTCTTGATGAATAAATTCTAGTTCCAAGTGTTTTCATCTTTTCTTTCCAGAGTTCAAATTTCCTCAGCCATTTCGTCGGAACCTCCATCTAAATCACTGCAAGGCCTTAATCTTATTCTTCCTTCCTTCATTCCTATCTCATCATCTTGTGTCACCGGAGTTCTTCATGGTGGTTCTTCATGATTTAATTCATTCTTCAAGTGTTCATCAAGATTTTGTTGGTGGAGTTCAAGTATCTTTTTTTCCCACATCTCGAAGTGCAAATAATTCTCCGTTTTCTTTTGAAGTGGAGTTTTGCATTTCTTCGTTCTTATCCGTTATCCAATCATTTCCGTTTGTGGCTGGTTATCACCTTATAGTCTTGAGATGTTACCTATAAGTCCACAGCAAGCTTATTCTTTTGTTGTTGAATTTTCAACAACTCCGTTCAATCCTTTCTTCTAAGGTTGCTTTCTATTTTGTTCGTGGTAGAAGTTGCCATTTTCTTCCTCCGTCTTTTCGTTCCACTCTTTCAATTCTTCCGGAGGCATTGCGTTTTTCATCTCATAAAGTGACATCCCATCTTGTCGAGTTCATGTTCCATTCCTTCCATTTTCAGTCGGACTGCTGCCCAAATTCTTTTATTCATTCCTTTTTCTATCTCGTTCTAACCGGAGTGGTTTCATAGTCTATCTGATTTGGTGAGCTTTTGATTCGCGTCATTCTCGTCGTTCCTCTCTTCTTCTCGAGTGCTCTCGATTCTTTGCCTTTTCTGTTGAGTTCTTGTTTCACATCATCCCTTTACCCTTCCATCTCGGTCCTAAGATCTCGGGACGAGATCTCTTGTTACTAGAGGAGAGTTGTAACGCCTCGGATTCGATGCGTCAGGTGTCTTCCAGTTATTCGCCTTCGTTGCCATGTCATTTTCTTGCGTGTTGCATTTTGCCATGTCATCATATGCGTTGCATCCTCATGTTTTTCAAAACTTGCATCCATTCGGGTTCTGTTGTTTCTCTCCGTTGTCCGTTTGGAGTCCAAACCACTCGCGCGTGCCCCGTCGCCCCCTCTCAGACCTTGTTTCGTGAGCGGGATAAAAACATTCTCGGAATGGGCCGAGATTTGCCGAGTGGCCTTGATATAGCACCGACAGACCGCCCATCAAATTTCATTCCATTTGGAGGTCGTTTGATACTCCAACGGTTAACCGCGTAGCCAGAAACCCCCTTCTCTTTGCAGCCCAGCCCCTCTTCACCATAGCCCATGAGCCCATCCAAACCCCCCTCCATGATCTCGGTCGTTCGATCACAATCGTGTGGGCGAAAACCGCACCTCATTTGGACCCTCCTAGCTCCCTCTACCTATATAAAGGCCTCTCTCCCCAAAATTTCAGCAAACCCTAGCTCCACCCTCCTCTGCGCCGCCGGACACGTCCGTCCCGTGCCGGACATGTCTAGCGCCGCCGCCCCGTCCAATCCCACCTCGCCACCTGTCCCCGTCGCCGTCCCACGCTGCCAGGCCCGTCGGGGCCCGGATCTGACCCGCCGTGGACCGAATCGGGCCCGCCCAAGCCCATCACACCCCGCCGCCTGCGCCTCTGCGCCCAACCCCGCCGCCGACGATCGTCCCCGCCATCGTGTGCCACGCCGCCCGCTGCCGACTCCCTCGCCGGAGCCGCAGCTCCGCGCCGCCGCCTCCCCGTCGCCAGGTCGCCGCCCCGTCGTTCTCTCTCTTCCCTTCTCTCTCCTTGCCTCACTCTCTCTCCGTCCCCCGCAGGTCCCCGCTGCCCTTGGATCTGCGCCAGTCGCCGGCTGGCCTCGCCGTCGCTGGGAATGGGGCCCTCGCGTCCAGATCCACCCGGATCCGGTGCCTCAGCGCCTCCCCGCGCCAGTCGCAGGTAGCGCTGCCTCCCCTGCCTCCCGCTCGTGCTCGCGCACAAGGAGGACGACGCCCCACGTCCTGGGCCTCCTCCAGCCACGCAGGCCTCGTGGGCCACGGCCCCGCCCAGCTCCCCCCCACCGGCCTGCCTCACCTCCTATGCATATGGGCCCAAGCCCGTGGTGAGCAACCCCCCTACCCCTCGCCCTAGGCGTCTTTTAGCTTTTCGGGGCGCGTCTGTTTTTCTTCAGAAAACGCCTAAGTCCCGAAATCCCTGACATTCTGATGCATACTTTGACATGTCATAACTCCATGCATACTGCTCCATTTTGTGCGTGTAATATATCAAAATGTTCACCATGAGATGCTCTTCATTACACTCCATTGTGCCATGTTCATTTGAGTTCATATTGATGCCCTTATCATCATTGCAAGAGTGCTATACGATGTTAATCTGCTGAAACTATTATAACTTGGTGATTTGTCATTTTTTGTTGCATTTGATGTGTGCATCCTATGAGCATGAGTTCTACATGTGTGTTGTGCTACATAATGCCATCTTTACAGGAGTGTAATCCATGTATTTTTGTGAGTTTTGTACTGAGTGCATCGGGCTCGTGAAGTAGGGTACTTGATGTTGCTATTTTGCTAGGCTGAATCTGCTACATTATGATGCTATGTGAACTTGCTGCTACAAGTCATTCTATGCATAATCTGGAGATGTTCACTAAGGATGTTTTGTTACACATGTCATGATCTATCCATCCATTCCCCTGCTTGCATTTATAGCCTGCTTTAGCTTGTTGTGATCTTGCTCTCAAATTGCTAAATAATGTTGCTGTCAGCATGTTAACATTTAGTTCAGTTTTGCCATGTGCTTTGCTAGTGATTAATGCACCCTATGAACATGATCTTGCCATTTTTAGCTTCATAAACATGTATTCTTACTGTTGGTTGCCTTGTCATGCCATGTATTGCTCTGTGGTGAGCTGTACAAGCTCACCAACATGCCTACTTATCGTTGTTCCTGCCATGCCCTGTTTGCTGAATCTGTTAACGAAACTTGCTATGTTTACATGGGTGCCATCATATCTTATGGTCCTTTTTGGCTCATGGTTAGTAAGGGACTTTTGTTCTATGCATATAGTAGTATCATGCCATGCCTTAAGTTTCTACGATATATTCCTGTAGCATGCTGTTTGATATCTCTAAACATTACAACCTGATGTTATTTCTGAAAAGTCTGAAACTGTTATTATTTGCAATCTTGCCATGTCTTTTTGAGCATGTTCTATTGATTTCTGGAAATAGATCAGTGTTCATGTTTTGTTATGCTTTACCTGTGCATTATGTCCATATCTTTTGTTTTCATGTTGAGATGCTGTAGCATATTGTTTTGATGCTTGCTAGATGCCTAGTTGCTGTTTTGGACAGATTGTTATTATATCTTGTTTGGAGTGTATGCGTTGCACCGTTGCTCCGTTTTGAGTGTGCTCTATATGAAACTTGCTTAGAATTGCATGTAGTTTCATATTACCTTGTTGCATACATGTTTTGAGTGTGTTTGCTTGATGCTTGTATGCATTTTGCATCAATGCCATGTTTAAGTTGTTTTGCTCATATCTTCTAGGTCGTAGCTCCGAACTAAATGAACTTTATATGTAACTTGACTAGAATTTCATGCAGATATCTTGGTGCATCTTAACTTGCTGTTTAACAACTTGAACATAAGGTTTATTCAGATCTGGACCAACTTCGAAATTTGCATATGAGGACTTACCGGATTTATTATATGTTGTTCCCGGCCTCATTTAAACTTGCCTTGAAGTGTTGTTCTTGTATGCATCATCTCTTGTCATGAGTAGCCTCATCTAGTTGTTTCATGCATCATGCTTGGTTGTGCATCTTGTCATGTTTATGTGTGGTGTGTTTACCATGTTGTGTGCTTCTTCTCGATAGTTCCTGTTTTCGTTGCGATCGTGAGGATTCGTTCGTCTACGCTTGGTTCGTCTTCGTGGCTTCATCTTCTTCATGGACTTGTTCTTCTTCCTTGCGGGATTTCAGGCAAGATGACCGCTACACTGGATCTCACTACTATCATTGCTATGCTAGTTGCTTCGTTCTATTGCTATGTTGCGCTACCTATCATTTACTCTTCAAGCCTTCCAATTTGCCATGTGAGCCTCTAACCTTTTCGCCATTCCTAGCAAACCGTTGCTTGGCTATGTTACCGCTTTTGCTCAGCCCCTCTTATAGCGTTGTTAGTTGCAGGCGAAGCTGAAGATTGCTCCATGGTGGACATGATTTTGTTGGGATATCATAATATCTCTTATTTAATTAATGCATCTATATACTTAGTAAAGGGTGGAAGGCTCGGCCTTATGCCTGGTGTTTTCTTCCACTCTTGCCGCCCCTAGTTTCCGTCATACCAGTGTTATGTTCCTTGATTTTGCGTTCCTTACACGGTTGGGTGATTTATGGGACCCCCTTGACAGTTCGCTTTGAATAAAACTCCTCCAGCAAGGCCCAACCTTGGTTTTAACATTTGCCACCTAAGCCTTTTTCCCTTGGGTTCTACAGACTCAAGGGTCATC
>NC_041393.1:498387372-498439317 GCF_002162155.2 Triticum dicoccoides | reverse complement strand
AGTGTTGGTCCAAACTAGAGCACCATGCGGGACCATTCCTTGGCAACTTGGGTTACGTCGGTACCTGTACGCTTCGCTTATCCGGTGTGCCCTGAGAACGAGATATGTGCAGCTCCTATCGGGATTTGTCGGCACAGCGGGTGGTCTTGCTGGTCTTATTTTACCATTGTTGAAATGTCTTGTAACCGGGATTCCGAGTCTGATCGGGTCTTCCTGGGAGAAAGAATATCCTTCATTGACCGTGAGAGCTTATGATGGGCTAAGTTGGGACACCCCTGCAGGGTTTAAACTTTCGAAAGCCGTGCCCGTGGTTATGCGGCAGATGGGAATTTGTTAATATCCGGTTGTAGATAACTTGACACCAGATCCGATTTAAAACGCATCAACCGCGTGTGTAACCGTGATGGTCTCTATTCGGCGGAGTCCGGGAAGTGAACACGGTTTCGGGTTATGTTTGACGTAAGTAGGAGTTCAGGATCACTTCTTGATCATAGCTAGCTTCACGACCATTCCGTTTGCTCTCTTCTCGCTCTTATTTGCGTATGTTAGCCACCATATATGCTTAGTCGCTGTTGCAACCTCACCACTTTACCCCTTCCTTTCCCATTAAGCTTTGCTAGTCTTGATACCCATGGTAATGGGATTGCTGAGTCCTCGTGGCTAATAGATTACTACAACAACAGTTGCAGGTGCAGGTTTTGCGATGATCATGACACGAGAGTGATGTTTGCTTGTTTGGAGTGCGTCTTCTGCTTCTTCTTGAATCAGGGGATAGGTTCCAGGTCGGCAGCCTGGGCTAGCAGGGTGGATGTCGTTTGAGCTCCTATTTGTGTTCCATCTGTAGTCGGATGTTGATCTTATGTATGATGTATTGATGTACTCTTGCGGCATTTGTATGCCTTGAATGTATCCCCATCTATTATGTAATGTTGATGTAATGATATCCACCTTGCAAAAGCATCTTCAAGATTTGCTTCTATCCTTGGTGGGACCTCCGAGTTCCTTTAGGATAGGGTCGCATCTTGGGCGTGACATCAACAGACGAGAGTCATCGGAAGATGGCTGTACGTGAGAGGCTGAAAGTGGGGATGCACCACGCCCATGGACGCATGCATGCAACTGCATCCTTTTTACCCTGAAAAATAATGTTTTCTCCCCCTGACTGCTAGGACCCACCAGCTACATCTTCGCAGGCAAGGAAGTGTGTCCATATTACGGGCAAAAAACGATTCGCCCCCTGACTGCTGGGACCCACCAGCTACATCTTCGCACGCAAGAAAGTGCCTGACAGTCGGGACCCACCTGGTTGAAGCATACGTAGCATTGTCATTCTGGACAGGAGAGCTGATGGAAACGAGGCCTAGCATACCGCAGAATGGAGGAAACGGCCTTGTGTTCGACCGGCTATGGTCGAAACGGGACCATGTTCATCGGGAGGGGTCTGGTGTACCGCAAAACGGAGGAAACGGACTTCTCTTAGACCTCCTACGGTCAAAACGGGGTCTTGTTGATCGGGAGGGGTGTGGCGTACCACAAAACAAAGGAAACAGACTTATGTTGGAGCGCTACGGTCGATACAGGGGTCCTATTCATCGGGAGGGGTGTGGCGTACCGCAAAACGGGACTCCACGGGATACTATTCATCTCTACCGTCAACCTACTCTAGACTCGACGGGCTACTGTTCATCCACCGTCGACCTCCTCCATCCTCCACCTATGACTGTTCATCCAAGGGCTCCTATTCATCCAGCCTCCACCAGGCGCTCCTCCACCGGCTACTATTCAACCAGCCCTCTCCACGGGGTCCTGTTCAACCACCCCTCCACAGGCTACTGTTCATCCAGCCCACCACCGGCTACTATTCAACCAGCCCTCCACGGGGTCCTGTTCATCCACCCCCCAACCGGCTCGATCGATCGGGGTCATGTTCATCCAGCGGCAACACCACTGGGTCCTGTTCATCCAACCGCCCATCGGGAACTGTTCATCCAAACCCCCCAACAACGCTCACTATTCATCTAGAGGCAGCATCAATTGGCTTCAGTTAGCAGGATTAGCGAAGGAATCGCTCGATCGGGTTTAGTTAACAGCCATCGATCGATCGCTCGGGTTTAGTAACGCGTACCCTGCAGTGCAATCGCTCAAGATCAGTAGGCGAACGCCTCGCTCGGGTTCAGTTAGAGACCAACGCCTCGCACCCATGCGCGTACGTGTATGAGAGAAAAGCGCATTGCTTGGCCCCCGACCACCCACCATAACCTGGAATTCCCCGATATTTTCCTCGCCCTCGCTTCTACCATAGTTTTTTCTATCATGGACGGCCCAAAGAATGTCATGCAGTTGCATCTCTGATAACCCACAAGTGTAGGGGATAATTGTAGCCTCTTTCGATAAGTAAGAGTGTCGAACCCAACGAGGAGCTAAAGGTAGAACAAATACCCTCTCAAGTCCTATCTGCCATTGATACGACTCTACGCACGCTTAGTGTTTGCTTTACCTAGAACAAGTATGAAACTAGAAGTACTTTGTAGGTGTTGTTGGATAGGTTTGCAAGAATATAAAGAACGCGTAAATAAAAAGTAGGGGCTGTTTAGATAAAGAAGCAATAAAGTAAATATAGCGAGTGTGGAAAAGTGGTGGTAGGAGTTGTGAAATTGTCCCTAAGCAATTGAGTACTTTACTAGACCGATAGCAAGTTTTATGTGGGAGAGGCATAAGCTAACATACTTTCTCTTCTTGGATCATACGCACTTATGATTGGAACTCTAGCAAGCATCCGAAACTACTAAAGATCATTAAGGTAAAACCCAACCATAGCAGTAAAGCATCAAGTCCCCTTTATCACATACGCCACAACCCCCTTACTCGGGTTTATGCTTCTGTCACTCAAGAAACCCACTATAAGCGAATCATGAACATATTGCAACACCCTACAGCGGGAATCCCTCACGCTTGCACGACAAGGAGGGCACAATAGGACAGCAACATAACCACAAGCAAATTAAACCAATCATAGGAATTCATCAATCACAAGTAGGACAACAAAAATCTACTCAGACATCATTGGATGGCGACACATCATTGGATAATAATATGAAGCATAAAGCACCATGTTCAAGTAGAGGGTACAGTGGGTTGCGGGAGAGTGGACCGCTGAATATAGATGGGGGAAGGTGATGGAGATGTTGGTGAAGATGGCAGAGGTGTTGGTGAAGATCGCGGTGATGATGATGGCCCTCGGCAGCGTTCCGGCGCCACGGGAAGCAAGGGGGAGAGAGGGCCCCTTCTTCTTCTTCTTCCTTGACATTCTCCCTAGATGGGAGAAGGGTTTCCCCTATGGTCCTTGGCTCCCATGGCGTGGGAGGGGCGAGAGCCCCTCCGAGATTGGATCTGTCTCTCTGTCCCTCTCTGTTTCTGCATTCCCAGATTCTACCCCTTCATCGTTTCTTTTATATCCGGAGATCCGTAACTCCGATTGGGGTGAATCTTTCGCACAGATTTTTCTCATAAAATTAACTATCTTGCAGGAAAAGAAGAGCATCAACCGCCTTCCGGGGGGGGGGGGGCAGGAGAGTCCAGGGCGCGCCTGCCTCCCTGGGGCGCGCCCCCTATCTCCTGGCCACCTCGGGCACCGTCTCGCGTTGATTTTACTTCCCAAAAATCACAAATATTCAAAAATAATTCTCCATCCATTTTTATCCCATTCGGACTCCGTTTGATATGGGTTTTTTGCGAAACATAAAACATTCAACAAAAGGGAACTGGCACTGGGCACTGGATCAATATGTTAGTCCAAAAATAATATAAAAAGTTGCCAAAAGTATATGAAAGTTGAATAATATTGGCATGGAACAATCAAAAATTATAGATACGATGGAGACGTATCAGCATCCCCGAGCTTAATTCCTGCTCGTCCTCGAGTAGGTAAATGATAAAAAAGATAATTTTTGATGTGGAATGCTACCTAGCATAATTTTGATCATATGTCTAGTCATGGCATGAATATTAAGACATGAGTGATTCAAAGCAATAGTCTATCAGACATAAAAACGATAATACTTTGAGCGTACCAATAAAACAATCATGTCTTTTCAAAACAACATGGCCAAAGAAAGTTATCCCTACAAAATCATATAGTCTGGCTGTTCCTCTATCTTCATCACACAAAGTATTTAATCATGCACAACCCTGATGACAAGCCAAGCAATTGTTTCATACTTTAATAATCTCAAACTTTTTCAACTTTCACGCAATACATGAGAATGAGCCATGGATATAGCACTATAGGTGGAATAGAATATGATGGTGGAGGTTATGTGGAGAAGACAAAAAGGGAGAAAGTCTCACATCGACGCGGCTAATCAACGGGCTATGGAGATGCCCATCAATTGATGTCAATGCGAGGAGTAGGGATTGCCATGCAATGGATGCACTAAGAGCTATAAGTGTATGAAAGCTCAAACTGAAACTAAGTGGGTGTGCATCCAACTTGCTTGCTCATGAAGACCTCGGGTGTTTGAGGAAGCCCATCATCGGAATATACAAGCCAAGTTCTATAATGAAAATTCCCACTAGTATATGAAAGTGAAAGCATAGGAGACTCTCTCTATGAAGAAGATGGTGCTATTCTAAAGCACAAGTGTGGTAAAAGGATAGTAACGTTGCCCCTTCTCTATTTTTCTCTCATTTTTTTTATTTTCTCATTTTTTTTCTTTTTTTCTTTTTCTTTGAATAGGCCTCTTTGGCCTCTCCTTTTTTTATTTAGGCTTCGTTGGCCTCTCTCTTTTTTTATTAAGTCCGGAGTCTCATCCCGACTTGTGGGGGAATCATAGTCTCCATCATCCTTTCCTCACTGGGGCAATGCTCTAATAATGATGATCATCACACTTTTATTTACTTACAACTCAATATTACAACTCGATATCTAGAACAAAGATATGACTCTATATGAATGCCTCTGGCGGTCTACCGGGATGTGCAATGATCTAGCATAGCAAAGATATCAAAAAATGGACAAGACATGAAAACATCATGCTAGCTATCTAACGATTATGCAAAGCAATATGACAATGAAAAGCTCAAGTCATGTATATGATGATGATGGAAGTTGCATGGCAATATATCTCGGAATGGCTATGGAAATGCCATGATAGGTAGGTATGGTGGCTGTTTTGAGGAAGATAAAAGGAGGCTTATGTGTGGCAGAGCGTATCATATCATGGGGTTTGGATGCACCGGCAAAGTTTGCACCAACTCTCGAGGTGAGAAAGGGCAATGCACGGTACCGAAGAGGCTAGCAATGATGGAAGGGTGAGAGTGCATATAATCCATGGAGTCAAAATTAGTCATAAAGAACTCATATACTTATTGCAAAAATCTACAAGCCATTGAAAACAAAGTACTACGTGCATGCTCCTAGGGGGGTCGATTGGTAGGAAAAGATCATCGCTCATCCCTGACCGCCACTCATAAGGAAGACAATCACTAAATAAAATTGTGCTCCAACTTCATCACAAAGCAGTTCACCATACGTGCATGCTTCGGGAATCACAGACCTCAACACAAGTATTTCTACTAATCCACAGTCACCCACTAGCGTGACCCTAATATCACCACCTTTATATCGCAAAACTATTGCAAGAAATCAAACATATCATATTCAGCGATCTACAAGTTTATGTAGGATTTTATGACTAACCATGTGAATGACCAATTCCTGTCATCTCTCTAAATAGATATAAGTGAAGCAAGAGAGTTTAATTCTTTCTACAAAAGATATGCCCACCCTCTAACAAATATAAGTGAAGCAAAAGAGCATTCTACAAATGGCGGTTTTCTATGTGAAGAGAAACAGGCAATCAAAACTTCAAATGATATAAGTGAAGCACATGAAGCATTCTAATAAAGCCATACTCAAAAGATTTAAGTGAAGTGCAATGAGCATTCTATAAATCAACCAAGGACTATCTCATACCAGCATGGTGCGTAAAAGAAAAGTTAAAACTAAATGCAAAAGACGCTACAAGACCTGCACATATTGCATGAACGAAACAAATACGAAAACATATCGATACTTGTTGAAGAAAGAGGGGATGCCTTCCGGGGCATCCCCAATATTAGATGCTTGAGTATCCTTGAATATTTACTTGGGGTGCCTCGGGCATCCCCAAGCTTGAGCTCTTGCCTCTCTTCCTTTTCCTCATATCAAGACCTCCTCGATCAAACACTTCATCCACACAAAACTTCAACAGAAAACTCGGTAAGATCCATTCGTATAATAAAGCAAATCACTACTCTAAGTACTGTAGCAAACCATTTCATATTTTGTTTTTTCATTGTGTCTACTGTAATATAACTTTTCCATGGCTTAATCCACTGGTATAAATTGATAGATTCATCAAAACAAGGAAACTATGCATCAAAAACAGAATCTGTCAAAAACAGAATAGTCTGTAGCAATCTGAACATTCACCAAACTTCTGGTACCCCAAAAAATTCTACCAAAATTATGAAAAATAAACAATTTGCATAGAAATACAGTGCAAAACGAATCAGAATCGTTTGGCATTCCAGTTAAAAATGTAAAATCGCGCACTACAGCCAAAGTTTCTGTCCCGCACCGTACAAACCAACAAGCATTGTAAACATCCTAAAGGCAAACCTTGGCATCTTATTTTTATAATACAATGGAATTGTACAAGGGGATAATTATTTTTGATGAAAAGTTTCTGTAATCAAGATTCACAAAGTTTCTGTGAGCATGAACAAAGTTCAAGGCTAGCTCCCACTTCAACAATGCTTGTCTTTCTCACATTCACTTTCCTTTTTGAAAAGTTTTTAGGTTGACCTCTTTATTTTTTTGTTTTTAGACTATATAAAAGCACTCTACAGAAATAAATGACTCTCTAAAACTTCCGGGTTGTTTCCCTGGGAGCGCTTTCTTTAAAGCCATTAAGCTAGGCATATAGTGCTCAAGTAATGGATCCACCCGGATCCCAAGGTATATCAAAGCCAATTTTAATTAACAATGATTTGTAGTTTAGTAGTGAGCACAAAGTAACATATATCATGCAGCAACGAAGTCTAACTCTCTTCCTATGCATTGGCATGTCATAAAAGAACAATTCATGCACACCAAGTAAAGGCTAATGCATAGTATAAGCAGATTCTTGCAATTCTATCATGCTGGAAACATAAAGAGGCGGAGATGTAGTTCCTATCTCATAATAATTGCAAGTAGGAGCATCAAGCACATGCATATTATATTCAACAAAATCATTATGTGCAATGGTAAAAGGCAACCCATCAATATAATCCTTAGTAAGCACAAACTTCTCCGATATAGTGTAGTTGGGAGAATTCAAAAAGATAATAGAACTATCATGCGTGGGTGCAATAGCAACAATTTCATGTTTAACATAAGGAACTATAGCAAGTTCATCTCCATAAGCATAATCCATATTGGCATCTTGGCCACAAGCATAACAAGTATCACCAAAAGGGGATATTTCAATAGAATCAACGGGATCATAACAATCATCGTAGCAATCATCCTTCGGTAAGCACGAAGGGGAATTAAACAATGTATGAGTTGAAGAGTTACTCTCATTAGAAGGTGGGCACGGGTAGATAGTCCGCTCTTCCTCCTTTTGTTCTTCGCTCTCCTCATCATCTTTTTCATCCAATGAGCTCACAGTTTCATCAATTTCTTCTTCCATAGACTCCTGCAAAATATTAGTCTCTTCTTGGACAGCGGAGACTTTCTCAATAAATGCATCCATATTGTAATTGTATTCATAGTTTTTATAGCAATATCTAAGAATAGCAAAATTTTCAGGTCTATAAACTGAATCATCAAAATCTTCAAACTCTTTAAACATAGATTCAATCTCATAAGCACCCATAAAAGCAACAAATTCTACTATTTGTTCCACATCATAGTAATCATAAATACCATTAGCATAAGAAGCTAAGGTTTCATTATCATTAAATTTGCATGAAAAGGGAAGGTGCGGAGCCTTCATCCTAGAGCAACAAGTATAATCATGTCTCAAGCATAGATCTCGAGCATACCAATGCAACATATTAATTTGATCCCATAATAGTTTCCCTTTTTGTGTCAAGCGATAATCCCTAAAGTGTTCACGTTGATCCAACGTGTCTCCCATAACAAAATTGAATGGGGTTTTCTCAGGATTATCAAAGTAGTACATAATTGCTTTCACATAACGAGCATTGAGGGTTTTAGGAGGTTCCCCATCTCCATGAGCAGCAAGTACACCTAATTTTTTTGGTATTTCGTGTTCCGTGTCCATAACTAAAGATAGAGAACAACTTAGAACAGCAAATAAAAATTACTTAGTGATAAAGCAAACAAGCACACACGAGAATATTCACCCCACGCTATGACTCCACGGCAACGGCGCCAGAAAAAGGTCTTGATAACCCACAAGTGTAGGGGGTAATTGTAGCCTCTTTCGATAAGTAAGAGTGTCGAACCCAACGAGGAGCTAAAGGTAGAACAAATACCCTCTCAAGTCCTATCTGCCATTGATATATACGACTCTACGCATGCTTAGTGTTCGCTTTACCTAGAACAAGTATGAAACTAGAAGTACTTTGTAGGTGTTGTTGGATAGGTTTGCAAGAATATAAATAACGCGTAAATCAAAAGTAGGGGCTGTTTAGATAAAGAAGCAATAAAGTAAATATAGCGAGTGTGGAAAAGTGGTGGTATGAGTTGTGAAATTGTCCCTAAGCAATTGACTACTTTACTAGACTGATAGCAAGTTTTATGTGGGAGAGACATAAGATAACATACTTTCTCTTCTTGGATCATACACACTTATGATTGGAACTCTAGCAAGCATCCGCAACTACTAAAGATCATTAAGGTAAAACCCAACCATAGCATTAAAGCATCAAGTCCCCTTTATCCCATATGCCACAACCCCCTTACTCGGGTTTATGCTTCTGTCACTCAAGCAACCCACTATAAGCGAATCATGAACATATTGCAACACCCTACAGCGGGAATCCCTCATGCTTACGCAACACGGAGGGCACAGTAGGAAAGCAATGTAACCACAAGCAAATTAAACCAATCATAGGAATTCATCAATCACAAGTAGGACAACAAAAATCTACTAAGACATCATAGGATGGCAACACATCATTGGATAATAATATGAAGCATAAAGCACCATGTTCAAGTAGAGGGTACAGCGGGTTGCGGGACGGTGGACCGCTGAATATAGATGGGGAAGGTGATGGAGATGTTGGTGAAGATGGCGAAAGTGTTGGTGAAGATCGAGGTGATGATGATGGCCCCCGACAGCGTTCCGGCGCCACCGGAAGCAAGGGGGAGAGCCCCCCTTCTTTTTATTCTTCCTTGACCTTCTCCGTAGATGGGAGAAGGGTTTCCCCTCTAGTCCTTGGCTCCCATGGCGTGGGAGGGGCGAGAGCCCCTCGGAGATTGGATCTGTCTCTTTGTCTCTCTCTGTTTCTGCGTTCCCAGATTCTACCCCTTCACTGTTTCTTTTATGTCCGGAGATCCGTAACTCCGATTGGGGTGAATCTTTCGCTCAGATTTTTCTCATAAAATTTGCTTTCCTGCGGCAATAGAAGAGTGTCAACCGCCTTACGGGGGGCCCAGGAGAGTCCACGGTGCGCCTGCCTCCCTGGGGTGCGCCCCCCTATCTCCTGGCCGCCTCGGGCATCGTCTCGCGTTGATTTTACTTCCCAAAAATAAAAAATATTCCAAAATAATTCTCCGTCCGTTTTTATCCCGTTTGGACTCTGTTTGATATGGTTTTTCTGCGAAACATAAAACATGCAACAAACAGGAATTGGCACTGGGCACTGGATCAATATGTTAGTCCCAAAAATAATATAGAAGGTTGCCAAAAGTATATGAAAGTTGAATAATATTGGCATTGAACAATCAAAAATTATAGATACGATGGAGACGTATCAATCTCCAGCCCGCCCAGGACGAAAAGACCATTTTCTGTCATGTTTTTTTGTCATAGAAGTAGGAGCCCACCACATCTATGATGATACTGGATTTTTTTCACAATTATCGACATAGAAGTGTCATAAGTATGACAGAAAAAAACGTTCGGCCCAAATGTCACGGATGTGTCTTTTTTTTGTAGTGGATAGTCCTGCATCAAGAACGACATCCCAACATTCAGAAACATGCCTTAAAGTTCTAACCCGCCTGCTCAGCAGCCGACTTGGAACTCGGGGGTTACACCCAGTGGGTGCGCTGGCGCGCCCCCACTGAAGATCACAAACGATAAAGAGGTAAATCAAGGGCGTACCCGGATGAACGTCTACATCTCCACCATCTCGCCCCTCGCCTTCCTGAGGGTGGCGTCGTGGACGGCGAACTTGTCCAGGACGTCCTGCACCGCGACGTTCAGGGCAGCCGTGCCGGCCGTTGGCGTCAAGCCCGGCGGGGCAGAACTCGTGGCCCTGGCGTCGGCCCCCTGCGAGCTCGCGGCCCCAGTTTCCACCGTCTTTGGCTAGGAGGATGCTTGCGCCTAATGCAGGCGCAAGGGGATGCACGCCGTCATTGCCTGGCTCATATCCATCCCAGCGCTGGCCAGCAGCATCTCCGGCCCTCCGGGATGGCCGTCACCCCGCTCGCCAGCACCCGGAATGCGCCAGGTCACCTCCGCCTTTGAGGCTGCCGAGTCGGCAACCACCTACTTTGGCGCCACGTCGTCAGCTCTGGCTGCTCTAGTCGGCGCATGGGTCTCCACTACCGGCAGCTCCGGCTGCTCAAGATTGGCGGCCTCCAATATCCCGCCACCAGTCGGGTCCTCCGCGGCCTTGGCGTCGGCCTCTGCCTGCTCCTTGGCCGCTACCTCTGCCTGGGCCAATGCTGCGGCTTGGGCCTCCACCTCCGCTGAGGCGGCGGCCTGGACACCGGCCTCCTCCTGCGCTTCCCACGCATTCCCCTCCATTGCCTCCTGGAGGGCGGCGGCCGGGTCCACACGCCGGGCCTCCTCGGAGCCGCCTGCCGATCCGACCAGCGAGGCACATGGAGCCCGAGATGTGGGGATGGCGGCCCTGCACAGCAAAACAAACAAAGATGAGAAATTTGCAAAGGGAAAAAATAATTAAAACAATGCAACGAATGCACTTACCCGAACACCATTGGGCGCTCCTTCGGGGCCCTCCAAGTTGGCCCCTTGTTGACAGGTGCCTTCGCGGCATCTTGCCACCTGGTCGTGGCCGTGTACTTGGCCTTCTTGGGTGGCCTCCTACCGAACAACCCCCCGGCGCGACGGTTCATCATGCCGGGTGCGTCAGCCCGCGCTCCGCTGGACGGTCACGCCGTCGAAGAGCCAGCGCTCGTCCTCTCGACGCCTTCTGGGCGGCGTTGCCCCTCACCATCTTCATCGTCATCCGGCGAGGACCAGACGTCGTCGTCTCCTCCTGCGCCACCTCCTGTGGCTCCGCCTCCTCCAGCACCGCCTCCCCAGGCAGCAGCATCCTTGACTCCGTCTTCCAACGCGGTCGCCCCCAGCCCGGGGTCGTCCACGTCGCTCTCCTCGTGGTCCGGCATCCATTGTTTGCCTGGAGCTGGCGTGTTGGCTACCACCTGGCCAGGAAAGCGCTGCCCCGCCTCTGGGTGTTCAGGTCGGATAAGAAGTATTGCATGAGCGAAAAATAGAGACCAGATACTAACCAGCGGTGGCAGGTTGGCTGAGTGTATGATAGCTTGCCGAATTTCCAGTCAGTCTCACTGAGTTTGCTGTCGGAAAAGAAATTGACATGGCGGATCACCTCAATCATCGGCAGCTCCTTCATCGACATCCGACATCGATCCCAGTGGCAGCCCATATCGCAGATCTGGTGCGGCCGGGCCTGGAGAGGGGAAACCCGGCGATAGGCGGAAGCAGCCAACAGGTCTGCCGCCTTGAGGCCCTCCGTGTCCGTCATCTCCTGGAGACGGTTTAGGATGTTCGTGATGGAGGCCGGCACCATCTTCGATTGATGCCCCCAGTTATCATGGGGCTCGGCCAGCGGGCCGATTGCGAAGCCCGACAAGTTGATGTAGTCTCAGGTCGGATGGAGGTTGAGGACGTAGAAGTATGACTTCTGACACAACTTCACAGACTCTAGCAAGGCAATGGACAGGAACCGAGTCTTGGAGCCACTACACTGCACGGCGACGCAGGATTCGCACTGGACCGGTTCGCCCTTAGCCCGGGTCCCCAGCTTCAAATACAAGAACCTGCCCCACAGCTCGAGGTTGAGCAGGATACCTAGGTAGCCTTCGCAGAAGGTTACGAAGGCGGAGAGGAGAACGATGGCGTTGGGGATGCGATGATGCGGCTGGAGGAGGTAGAAGTCGAGAAAGCTCCAAAGGAAACCGCTTGCGGGTAGGCCAAACTTGTTGAGGAAGTGGCTTCGGAAAACTACGAACTCACCAGCCCTCGTCGTTAGCGAGATCTCAATTGCGTCGGGGATGCGCGCCTCCAGGATCGCCTCGACTGGAATCCTCCGCGTCGCGCGAAGGAACTCGATGTGGCTGTCGTGGACGTTGGATCCATCCCAGTCGCCTCGCGCCATAGCTCGTGGTGGTTCGGCGGCAGCTCGGTGAGGTAGGGCGGTGATGAGGTTGCGGCCATACTACCATTTTACCCCAGGGAACGGCCTATAAGACCCCTGAGGCTCACCCATGCAAAGGGTTCAGCTCTCATTCCACATACACACACACCATGGCAAGAAGAGGGAGAACTCTACCCTTCTTCCTCCTCTAGCAACACAGCTCTAGGAGCAACTCTGTATACTCTTGATCATAGTCATCTTAGTAGGACTAGGGGTATTATCTCTCCGGAGAGCCCCGAACCTGGGTACGCCTCGTGTGCTCCCGAGCTCGTGCTCACTCTCGCTTCCGAAACCCGACGACATCCTCATGGCTCCACCCACGATAAGCCACCCTTGGCAACTGCCGTGAGATTACCACGACAACAGGCAAAAAAATGAGTCTTCCCTTTGACAGCTGGGACCCACCAGCTATATCTTTGCACACAAGGAACAACTAGGACCCTCCCGGTCGAAGCGTACGTAGCATTGTCGCGAACATGTACGTACATACTGGTCGATCGGTTTCTCTGCAACGATGAACCGTGGCCGAGCAAGCAGCGGAACATGTAGTAGTAGAGCCCTCGACGTAGCAGTTCAGGTAGTCCCTTCTAAACCGTGTACACGTACATACAACCACATGCCAAAAAATGGCCACGTACATACATACGGCTAGGGGTCATGTACATGGAGAGGCAAAAGATGGCAACAATGGCGTCTTGTTCATCGGGCAACCAACCGGCTTGGTCGGAACGGACAAACAGTGTCTTGTTCATCAGGAGGTAACAGACTGGGTCGGAACGCATCATGTTCAACGGGAGCCAACCGACTTGGACGGAATAGCCGAAACGGGGTCTGGCGTTCTATTTGACCAGCTATGGTCGAAACGGCATCTTGTTCATCGGGAGGGATGTGGCGTACCACAAAACGGAGGAAACAAACTTGTCTTGGAGTGCTACAGTTGAAAGGGGGTCCTGTTCATCGGAAGGGTGTGGCCTACCGCAAAACAGAGGAAACGGACTTGTGTTGGAGCGCTACGGTAAAAACAGGGATCCTGTTCATTGGAGGGGTATGGCGTATCACAAAACAGGACTCCACGGGCTACTGTTCACCCACCATCTACTTCCTTCAGCCTCCACCTGCACTGTTCATCCACCGTGTCTTCCTCTTGCCTCCACCAGCTACTATTCATCCACGGTCTACTGTTCATCTATCCCTCTGAGGGAGTCCTGGATTAAGGGGTCCTTGGACAGCCGGACTATATACTTTGGCCGGACTGTTGGACTATGAAGATACAAGATTGAAGACTTTGTCCCGTGTCCGGATGCGACTCTCCTTTGCGTGGAAGGCAAGCTTGGCAATTCAGATATGTAGATTTCCTTCTCTGTAACCGACTCTGTGTAACCCTAGCCCCCTCTAGTGTCTATATAAACCGGAGGGTTTAGTCCATAGGACAATAATAATCATAATCATAGGTAGCTTATAGGGTTTAGCCTCTACGATCTCGTGGTAGATCAACTCTTGTAATACTCATATCATCAAGATCAATCAAGCAGGAAGTAGGGTATTACCTCCATCGAGAGGGCCCGAACCTGGGTAAAACATCATGTCCCCTGCCTCCTATTACCATTAGCCTTAGACGCACAGTTCGGGACCCCCTACCCGAGATCCGCCGGTTTTGACACCGACATTGGTGCTTTCATTGAGAGTTCCACTGTGTCATCGCGATAAGGCTCGATGGCTCTTTCAATCATCTTCAACGACACAGTCCAGGGGAGGTTTTCCTTCTTGGACAGATCTTCATATTCGGTGGCATCGTACTGCGGGCCAACTCGCTTGGCCATCTGGAGCAGATCAATAGCTACGCCCCTGGCCATCAGGTCAGGTTTGGAAGCCTGAACTATACTACCGACATTTGCGAAGACTTGATCTTCGACGGATTCGAGCCCATGTCAGGTGTGCCAAGCGGTCATGACGGGCATGACTTTGATCTGCCATCGGACCGTGTTTGAGAGATCGCGCCTGCGGTGGCACCGAGAATCAATCCGGAGCAGATCGTGCCTTCCAAGGACGGGTGGATAGACCCCGCCACGGAGGCCGCACACTCATCGGTGTTGGAGCCGAACACCGATCCCACCTGCTGTGAGGGTGGTGTCATCGGACCCTCGGACTCGCCTCCGGCTGCAGGATCCGAACCGTGTATGTCCGTGCCTATTGAATCTGATTGGGCACCGGTCATGGAGTTCACTGCCATACATATTTTTCAGCACTCGCCCTCAGGTGATGTTCTAAACTCATAAAGGTCTATTTCCTTGTCGGGAGATTCTTGGCCGAACTATGTCCAGCTCGAGTGGGAAGCGGACGACGAAGAAATTCATTCCCCCCACCACCCACTGCATAGCCACTGTCGATGACTTAACTGACATGCTCGATTTCGACTCCGAAGACGTCGACGGTATTTACGATGACGCAGGAGAAGAACAGGAACCACCGCCCACTAGGCACTGGACTACCACCTCATCATATGATATATATATATGCTGGACACACCAAAATAAGGCGATGGTGACAATGCAACGAAGGATAATCCCCTCGATAAGCCACCAAAGTGGCGCCGTAGGCGCCGCTCTAAATCCCGCCACAGTAAAAACAGCGACAACAGCGCAAGAAATAATAATACCCCGGTTGACTCCAAGGAAACGACGCCCCCATGGACCCAACGATGGAGAAGGATGAACCAGGGGATGATGAACATAGTCTGGAGCCGGCGTCAGATGACGCCGATCCCGAGGGTAAAATTCACCAACATGTCCCCAGATAGGAGAACAGTCCGGACAATGATGCGCTCATCATCCCAGAAAAACTCTTGGAACAAGATAACCACCACAGAAGGCTTATTACCACCGCGAGGAGCCTAAAGAAGCAGAAGAAAAGGCATAAAGCCGCACAGGATACGCTTAACCGCAGGTGGAACAAAGTGCTCAACACAGAAGAAAAATAGGGCGGCGATGGTCACACAAAGAGCTATCCAAAGCACAAGCTGCTGCCCGAATTCGACGACGAGGCCATAGAGCCCATTCAGCCGAAAACGACCGATCAGCCAGACCGACCACCCCGCGGCCGTGACAAGATGGCCAATGATGCCGCACACAAGTCAGCACATGATTTACGTGAGCTCCTGGACAAAAAGTCCGGTATGGCCAGATCCATCTATGGATCTAGGAGGCGCGCTTCAGCACAGGATTAGAGCTACCAAAACAATCACATTGATCGAATACCAGCTAGGAATCAGCACTAACCACAACAACCGTCGACAGCATGCCACGACACGTCCAAATACAGGGGTGCCGCGCACCCCCTGTGCTTCACCGATGAGGTGCTGGACCATGAATTTCCGGAAGGATTTAAACCCGTGAATATAGAGGCATACGATGGAACGACGGACCCTGGGGACTTCATTCTCCATA
Organism: Triticum dicoccoides; assembly: GCF_002162155.2. NCBI lineage: Eukaryota > Viridiplantae > Streptophyta > Magnoliopsida > Poales > Poaceae > Triticum > Triticum dicoccoides. The sequence goes on along the minus strand of NC_041393.1, from coordinate 498,423,247 downwards.
TCCACATGGCTCGCGGAGATGACCTCCACGCCATTAAATACCTACCCCTCAAACTGAAGGGACCAGCTCAACACTGGTTAAAAAGCCTTCCCGAAAACTCAATCGGAAGTTGGAAAGAACTTGAGGATGCTTTTAGGGCCAATTTTCAAGGGACCTATGTCTGACCTCCGGACGCAGATGACCTAAGTCACATAATTCAACAGCCCGGAGAGTCAGCCCGAAAACTTTGGAATAGATTTCTTACTAAGAAGAATCAAATCGTTGATTGCCCGGACGTCGAAGCTTTAGCAGCCTTCAAGCACAGTGTCCGGGACGATTGGCTTGCCAGACACCTCGGCCAGGAAAAGCCGAGGACAATGGCAGCCCTAACAAGCCTCATGACCCTCTTTCACGCGGGCGAGGACAGTTGGCTGGCCCGTAGTGGCACCAGCGACCTAGGCATGTCCGAAGTCAGAGATGGCAACGGGAAGCCGCGACGCAACAAAAACAAGCGTCGAAACAATGAAAGCATCCCAGATAACACGACGGTAAATGCCGGATTCAGGGGCTCTCGGCCCGGTCAATGGAAGAAGCCATTTAAAGGCAACAGAGATGGACCGTCCAGCCTAAATAAAATTTTGGACAAATTATGTCAGATTCATGGCACCCCCGAAAAACCTGCAAACCACACCGACAGAGAGTGCTGGGTTTTCAAGCAGGCCGGCAAGCTAAATGCCGAACACAAGGGGAGGGAGACGCCAAGTGAAGACTAGGATGAGCCTCGTCAGCCAAACACTGGAGGACAGAAAAAATTCCCACCAGAAGTCAAAACAGTGAATATGATTTACGCAACTCACATTCCAAAGAGAACGCGCAAACGTGCAGTCCGAGACATATATGTTGTGGAGCCTGTCACCCCCAAATTCAATCCCTGGTCGGCCTGCCCGATCACCTTCGATCGCAGGGACCATCCGACCAGTATCCGGCACGAAGGTTCGGCTGCCTTATTGCTCGACTCAATAATTGATGGATACCATCTCACTCGAGTCCTTATGGACGGCACCAGTAGTCTAAACTTGATATATCAGGACACTGTCTGCAAAATGAGGATAGACCCGTCAAGAATCAGCCTAAGCAACACTACCTTTAAAGGAGTGATACCAGGCATTGAGGCTCATTGTACGGGCTCTCTAGTACTAGAGGTTGTATTCCGTTCTCCCGACAACTTCAGAAGCGAAGAACTAACCTTCACATCGCTCCATTCCGAAGCGGCTATCATGCACTACTCGCAAGAACGGCCTTTGCTCGTTTTAATGCAGTATCGCACTACGCCTACCTTAAACTTAAGATGCTCGGTCCATGTGGCGTCATCACAGTTAGCGGAAATACAGAGTGTTCCTTACGCGCGAAAGATACGTGGCGGCTCTAGCAGCCGAACACTGAGCGGCCCCTCCTACAAGAATAAATGGTCGTCGAGACCATGAACACGGTTAGACGAGTTCGGTGCCCCACCAAATGTAACAGCCCAAACTGGGATATCCCCATAAATGGTGCTAGGGGCTACTCACAAAAAAAAGAGGCCCATAGTTTGGCCCAACCCTATCAATACAATACCATGTTGCATTTTCATGGTTCAGATTAACAAACTCCTCACACAAAGTCTTTCACTTGGGTTTTCCTTTCTACAGATGATCATCATGCTACACCCTTCCAGAATACGGCACAACGGAGATAAAGGCACAGACGTGCAGCAGGGCCCCGCTCAAAGGTTTCTTTTTAGATTAAGACCCTGTGTAAACATTTTTAATGTCTCTTGGTTCTTCTTCCCCTCCGGAAACTTGGTATAACCAAGAGGAATATTGGCGTTCTCGGCATTTTTGTCACACCAGACTAATGTACGTACCTGGAAACTCAGGGCTTACTATCGAGGGCATTATTTAGCCTAGTATATGTTGTAAAGTCTGAATACCTTAGGGAGTGTTCGGCGTCGCGAGTTTGGCCTTATATGCATCAGCTCTGAATCATGTCTTTCGTCAAATGTTGGGTTTGCCTGGCTCCCGTGCTTTGCTACCTTACGTTCCGCTCTATAGGCTAAGGTGGCACCGGGAGAACTACTGCGATTGTGCCCTGGTTCATCTGGGTGAGCACCTCAGTAGAGAAAGCCGAAAACTAACTGTCATGATACAGCACGAGACTGGTCAACCACTCGATGACTCAGCGGAATCTTCGCGATTCCTCTGCATTAATGAAGGACCATTTTCCCGGTCATGTACGTACGCGCACCATCTTCTGATGAACGCGGAAGTACTAGGGGCTACATAGTAGCCCCACCGTCAAACTCCTATGGCTAAGTGAAAGTGTTAAAGCTATATAGTCTGATTACCTGGTTTGCCGCGCTACCACCTCCTTAACGGACCAAGACGTTGGATCAAGTGTGACTATGCGTTTTTTCCGAACACCCCCGCATTATATGCGTGGGGGCTGAAGCCGACGACTGCTAACTTTTAGGTTATACACACATAAACGGCCGCACAGGAGGCACTACAATACTTTCGGGCAAAAGTATAAACACAACCTTTATAATCAAAATAGCATTGTCTTTACAATTGATATACATGTCACTCGAACATGGCACTCTTCGAGTACTAAGCCTCTATTGAACGGGCACCTTCTAAGACTTCTTCAAAATAGTGCTCAGCCGGGTCCTGTCCTTCCGCCGCACCCCGGGTTGCAATATCGGTGGTCTCCATCCCAGCCCAGTATGTTTTAACATAGGCAAGAGCCATCCGCGCACCCTCTATACACGCCGACCTCTTCACAGCATCGATATGTGACACAACACCAAGGAATTGTTGCACCAATCCAAAATAGCTATCCAGCCTTGGTCCACGTGGCCAAAGATGATCCACGACAGAGCTCATAGCAAGCCCGAACAACCTGTGGAGTTCGGCCCATGCAGCCATCCTTTCATTCAACGGCAACGGACGCGTCGGGGCACTAAACTGCGACCAGAATAACCTCTCTACCTGATGGTCTTTCCGATCTTTGTAAAACTCAGTCGCATCAACAGCACTCTTTGCCAGGTCCGCATACGCGTCTGCAGCACTCCACAACTGATCCAGAGGGGCATACTTCGGATCTCCAAACTTCATCTGCAACAAATAGGGCCTCCCAGCCGTGATATCTCCCTTATCCCTCTCATTTCAGAGCGGGTTTCCTTGGTTGCATCCAGGGCCTTCTTCAGATCGGCCGCTCTCGCTTGGTTTTCCTTTTCAAGGAGCTCATAACGGTCGGCGGCATCTTTCAGCTCAACAGCCATCTCGGCTATCCTTTTCTTGGTCTGGCGATGAGCAGCCTGTTCAGCTCTCAACTCTTCGACCGCCTTCAGGGCGGCTGCATCACTTATTCGAGCTTGTTCCTTAGCTCAGGCAAGCTCCGCCCGAAGGGTCTCTACGGCAGCACCTCCATCTGCAGTCACAATATATTATAAGATACTAGCATAATGCTCCTCTTACAATTTACGGACAAGCCGAACATACATACCCTCGGCCTCGTCAAGCCGCTTGTTAACAAGCGCGATGTCGGCATCTGCCACGTCCATCTGCCGCTTCAGTTCGGCAAAATCAACAGTCTGATTAGCCACCAGACAATCAGCCGCCTGCACACACGCAGCAGTGCGATTATTACCTGGGATTACGATCCTCTGTTTGCCACCTCCGGGTGGCAACCAGAGTCTCAGGGGCTACTATCTACACAGAGCACACCTAGCATGTGCGGTACCATCAGAAACACATATATTATTTTGCGTACCTCAAAGCCGCTCAGCAGACTTGTAAAGGCTACATTCAATCCGCTTTTGGCGGATGAAATCCTCTCAATTACTGTACCCATTAAAGTACGATGTGTCTCTGAGATGGCCGCTCGCCCTAGCAGACCCATCAGTGTGTCCAGTTGTATGTCGGACATCCCTGGACTCTTTTTATCGTTCTCCTTGGGAGCTGAATAGTCCAAACTTCGGGCAGCCGAAGTGTCAACTTCTGGCCTCGGCAGATCGGGAGAGATCCTCCGTGACGATACCTCGGGGTCGTCTGCCCCATGTAACAGAGAGGCAGGGGGAGGCGCTTCACTCTCCATCATCTCCGAAGGAAGATCCCCCGAAGACAAACTCTGTGGAGAAGGGATACGACCGGACTGCAACAAATATGTTTCGGTCATTATCCTTAGAGACAAAACGGGGTATATTTACCAAAGTACTCTTTTACTTACGGCTCGGTGGAGGGCTGGCCCCCTTGCGGGCGCTGTGCGACAAGAACGCCCTCGGGGGCAGGGCCCCTTGGCGAGGGTTCTTCCCTCGTTTGGAAGCCTCCGTTTCCAAATCTTCGGAGGCGGCCCTTTTCTTACCTTAAGGAGAGGGGATTTTAGGTTCCCCTCCCCGATTATCCTCCTTCGTGGAGGCGCTTACTCCCCCAATTTGGATGTGTAAAATATGAGGCCCACATGTGGCTTCTCTATTCCTCCCCTCGTCTTCTCCTGATGGCACCTGATACGGTGCGTGCTCAAGCATCTTGGTCAACAAAGGATCCGGCGAGCCTTCGGGAAGAGGGGCCGAACACCTAATCCTCTCCGCCTTCCTTAGCCAGTCCTGGCAGATAGCAATTTTTCAGAATGATGTTATAATAAACATAAAGGATGGTGTGTTTGGTAGCGGAATTACTTACTTGGGTATCCAGACGGTTGCAGTTCAGACCCACGTCCTCGGTGGTATCCGGACACTTTATTCGTGATCCGAAGAATGACCCATACATCTCTTTGAGCGTCATGTCGAAGAATTGTTGAATGGTTCGCGGTCCTTCCGGGTTGAACTCCCACATACGGAGAGGATGACGCTGGCAGGGCAGGACTCGACGAACCAGCCTCACTTGCATTATCTTGACAAGACTGACATCCCTCTTAAGGAGGTCTCGGATGCGGCTTTGCAGTGTCAGCACGTCGTTAATCGGCCCCCAATCCAGCCCCTTGTTGACCCATGACGCCAGTTGCGGCGGGGGGCCCGAGAGGAACGCTGGAGCGGCCGCCCGCTTTGTACCTCGGGGAGCTGTGATGTAAAACCACTCTTGCTGCCACAAATAAGATGTTTCCGCGAAAGAACCCTTTGGCCATGGGGCGTCGGCGCCTTTGCTTATTATAGCACCTTCGCACTCTGCATGACGCCCGTCAATCACCCTCGGCCTCACATTGAAGGTCTTGAGCCATAGGCCGAAGTGGGGGGTAATGCGGAGAAAGGCTTCACACACGACAATAAACGATGAGATGTGAAGGATGGAATCCGGAGCTAGATCATGGAAATCTAGCCCGTAATAGAACATAAGCCCCCTCACGAAGGGATCGAGACTAAAACCTAGCCCTCGGAGGAAGTGGGAAATAAATACAACACTCTCGTTGGGTTCGGGAGTGGGGATGACCTGCCCTTGAGCAGGCAGCCTGTGCGGGATTTCGACGGTGAGATACATGGCCTCCCTAAGCTTTTGGACGTCCTCCTCTGTGACGGAGGAGGCCATCCACCGGCCTTGAAGATTGGATCCGGACATGGTCGAAGGTCCAAAGTGCTTTTGCTTGAACCTTTGGTGTTGGAACTCGAGGTACGGGAGGGGAAGGATCGAGCGTGGGAAGAAAAGGACAGGCCTTGGCTCCCCTTATAAAGAGGACGAATATCAAGCGTCCCCCGCGTGACGGTTTGGGACTTGCCTAAAATCAAGGAGTCATATTAAACAAACACGTTTGGGTTACCCACGCTTGTATTGATGAGAATCCCGTGATAAGGGAGACACGATCTCTGCTTCGACAAGACGTGCCAATAAAACCGCCTCGCAACGGGTGTAGTGGCTGGTTGTGAAAAACGGTTTGAATAATGACCGGACCGTAGCGTGATGTCATAAAAAGCTGTCAGCAGATTGGATTTGTGGAATATTGTACTCTCTACGGTGGTATGTGGAATTTGTCTTGCAGAGCCGGACACGATTCTCGTGTTTAAAATCTTCTATGGAGTATTCGGAGAAGGAACTCATCTTGCAATGCCGAAGACAATCTGCACGCTGGACTCATTGTCATTGAAGCCTGGTTCAAGGGCTACTGAGGGAGTCCTGGATTAAGGGGTCCTCGGACAGCCGGACTATATACTTTGGACGGACTGTTGGACTATGAAGATACAAGATTGAAGACTTCATCCTGTGTACGGATGGGACTCTCCTTTGCGTGGAAGGCAAGCTTGGCAATTCGAATATGTATATTTCCTTCTCTGTAACCGATTCTGTGTAACCCTAGCCCCCTGCGGTGTCTATATAAACCGGAGGGTCTAGTCCGTAGGACAACAACAATCATAATCATAGGCTAGCTTCTAGGGTTTAGCCTCTATGATCTCGTGGTAGATCAACTCTTGTAATACTCATATCATCAAGATCAATCAAGCAGGAAGTAGGGTATTACCTCCATCGAGAGGGCCTGAACCTGGGTAAAACATCATGTCCCCTACCTCCTGTTACCATTAGCCTTAGACGCACAGTTCGGGACCCCCTACCCGAGATCCATCGGTTTTGACACCGACACCCTCCACCGGCTACTGTTCAACCAGCCCTCCTCGGGGTCCTGTTCATGCACCCCCAACCAGCTCGGCTATGGCGGCCTCCTCTTGGGGTCCTATTCATCCAGCGGCAACGGCCTACTACTACTACCACGGGGTCCTATTCATCCAACCCCCACCTGGAACTATTCATCCAACTCCAATGATGACCCACAAGTGTAGGGGGTCTATTGTAGTCCTTTCGATAAGTAAGAGTGTCGAACCCAACGAGGAGCAGAAGGAAATGACAAGCGGTTTTCAGTAAGGTATTCTCTGCAAGCACTGGAATTGTCGGTAACAGATAGTTTTGTGATAAGGTAATTTGTAATGGGTAACAAACAATGAAAGTAAATAAGGTGCAGCAAGATGTCCCAATCCTTTTTGTAGCAAAGGACAAGCCTGGACAAATTCTTATATAGAGAAAAGCGCTCCCGAGGACACATGGGAATTATCGTCAAGCTAGTTTTCATCATGCTCATATGATTCGCGTTCGTTACTTTGATAATTTGATATGGGGGTGGACCGGTGCTTGGGTACTGCACTTTCTTGGACAAGCATCCCACTTATGATTAACCCCTATTGCAAGCATCCGCGACTACAACAGAAGTATTAAGGTAAACCTAACCGTAGCATGAAACATATGGATCCAAATCAGTCACTTACGAAGCAACACATAAACTAGGGTTTAAGCTTCTGTCACTCTAGCAACCCATCATCTACTTATTACTTCCCAATGCCTTCCTCTAGGCCCAAACAATGGTGAAGTGTCATGTAGTCGATGTTCACATAACACCACTAGAGGAGAGACAACATACATCTCATCAAAATATCGAACGAATACCAAATTCACATGACTACTTATAGCAAGACATCTCCCATGTCCTTAGGAACAAACGTAACTACTCACAAATCATATTCATATTCATAATCAGAGGGGTATTAATATGCATTAAGGATCTGAGCATATAACCTTCCACCAAATAAACCAACTAGCATCAACTACAAGGAGTAATCAACACTACTAGCAACCCACAGGTGCCAATCTGAGGTTTTGGGCAAAGATTGGATACAAGAGATGAACTAGGGTTTGAGAGGAGATGGTGCTGGTGAAGATGTTGATGGAGATTGACCCCCTCCCGATGAGAGGATCGACGGTGATGACGATGGTGATCATTTCCCCCTCCTAGAGGGAAGTTTCCCCAGCAGAACAGCTCCGCCGGAGCCCTAGATTGGTTCCGCCAAGGTTTCACCTCGTGGCGGCGGAGTTTCGTCCCGAAGGCTTTCTTATGATTTTTTCCAGGGTAAAAGACTTCATATAGCAGAAGATGGTCACCGGAGGGCTGCCAGGGGGGGCGTGAGGTAGGGGGGCGCACTGAGGGGGTAGGTCACGCCCCCCACCCTCGTGGACGGTGGGTGGCCCCCCTCTGGTATTTCTTCTGCTCAGTATTTTTTATTAATTCCAAAAATTACTTTCGTGGAGTTTCAGGACTTTTGGAGTTGTGCAAAATAGGTCTCTAATATTTGCTCCTTTTCTAGCCCAGAATCCCAGCTGCCGGCATTCTCCCTCTTCATGTAAACCTTGTAAAATAAGAGAGAATAGGCATAAGTATTGTGACATAACATGTAATAACAGCCCATAATGCAATAAATATTGATACAAAAGCATGATGCGAAATGGACGTATCAACTCCCCCATGCTTAGACCTTGCTTGTCCTCAAGCGAAAACCGATATCAAAAAATATATCCACATGTTTAGAGATAGAGATGTCGATAAAATAAAATACGGACATGAGGGCATCATGATCATTCTTATAACAACAACATATATATTTTGTCATGTGATTTCTTATGCTCAAGTAACAATCTATTCACAATGTCAAGTATGAATCAGAAACTTCATTGAAAACTAACAAACTATAATCTCAGTCATTGAAGCAATTGCAATTCATCATAACATCGGAAAGAGTCAATATAAGAGCTGTTACGCAAGTCCACATAGTCAACTATAATTTAGTCTTTCACAATTGCTAACACTCACGCAAATACTTATGGGTATGGAGTTTTAATCGGACACAGAGAAAGATAGGGGATTATAGTGTTGCCTCCCAACCTTTTACCTCAAGGGTAATGTTAACAATAATAGTTCATGCTAACTTACATCCAATTGGATATATATATCATGATCTTTCCAACACAAGGTGATTGCCAAAGGATAAAATGTAAAAAGGAAAGGTGAAGATCACCATGACTCTTGCATAATGTATACGACAAAAGTAAAAAAATAGGCCCTTCGCAGAGGGAAGCAGAGGTTGTCATGTGCTTTTTGGTTGGATGCACAAAATCTTAATGCAAAAGAACGTCACTTTATATTGCCACTTGTGATACAGACCTTTATTATGCAGTCCGTCGCTTTTATTGCTTCCATATCACAAGATCGTATGAAGCTTATTTACTCCTCACTAATAAGTCATACATATTTAGAGAGCAATTTTTATTGCATGCAACATGAAAACTTACTTGAAGGATCTTACTCAATCCATAGGTAGATATGGTGGACTCTCATGGCAAAACTGGGTTTAAGGATATTTGGAAGCACAAGTAGTATCTCTACTCGGTGCAAGGAATTTGGCTAGCATGCGGGGGAAAGGCAAGCTCAACATGTTGGATGATCCATGACAATATAGTTTATTTCGGATATAAGAAAACATAACCCATTACGTTGTCTTCCTTGTCCAACATCAACTCTTTAGCATGTCATATTTTAATGAGTGCCCACAATCATAAAATATGTCCAAGATAGTATATTTATATGTGAAAACCTCTCTTTCTTTATTAGTTCCTATTAATTGCAACGATGACCAAAACTATGTTTGCCAACTCTCAACAACTTTTATTCATCATACTCTTTATGTGAAGTCATTACTCTCCATAAGATCAATATGATCTGTTTTATTTCTTTTTATTCTTTTATTCCCTCAAGATCATAGCAAGATAGCAAAGCCCTTGACTCAACACTAATCTTTATTATATATACCTCACGGACTCGATTACATAGAAGGATCATAAGGCAAAACTCAAAACTAAATCATACTAAAACTTTATTCTACTAGATCAAGATATTACTAAAAGGATCGAACTAAGTAAAATGGTAAAGATAGGAGTGTGATGGTGATACGATACCGGAGCACCTCCCCCAAGCTTGGCAGTTGCCAAGGGGAGTGCCCATACCCATGTTTTTATGTCTCCCTATTCAAAAGTGGTGATGATGGAGTTGTTGATGATGTAGGCTTGTCGTCCGTCTTCCAGGGCATAGGCTCACCATCATAGAAGGATGATCGAGTCTCCGGGATCCTCAAATCTGCAGCCAAACTCATCCTCTTGAATCTATATTCATACTCACAGTTTTTGTTCTGCAGGTCATAGATCTGAGGTGCTCGATTTTCTCTTGAATCTTGAAGATGGTCTCACCAATGTTCTTGGCATCCAGCTTGTGGTTGTTGGTGAATTCCACGATCATCATCTGGTCGGCGTTGAGTCCGTGTTCCACCATCTCTTGGCACTTGAAAACTTGTTGTTCCATTGCTTCGAGTCTTGTCTCCATGCTTCCGGTCCTCCTTGGTCCCTCAACATCGCGAATGTGCAGCACCCCCTCACGCATCTCAATAGTTTGAGGGTGATGCAGCACCTCTGCAAGGTAGGGGTTGATGACCTTCTCCAAAAACTTGTCCTTGGGGGCGCTTGAAGACATCATGGTGCTCTAGATCTGTCAGAAAAACAGCTCGAAACAAAGACATAGGATATTTGCGTGATACAGTGGTCAAAACTTTCGGGAGATTATATAATGAATTTTTATCGACCAAAAGAAGTATAGTGCAAGAAAATAGAGTCTGGAGAGCACACGTGGTGCCCACGCGGCAGGGGGGCGCGCCCAGGGGGGTAGGGCGCGCCCTCCACCCTCGTGGATGCCTCGTGTCCTTCCCGGACTACTTATTTTCCTATTTTCTTAAATATTCCAAAACGGAGAAAAAATTCTATTAGAACTATTTTGGAGTCGGTTTACTTACCGTACCACATACCTATTCCTTTTCGAAGTCTGGAACATTCTGTAAAGTGTCCCTTATGTATTCCTCCGGGGTTATGGTTTCAATAACATTGGTTTCAACATCTATAGGATTACCTGAGATATAATGTTTGATTCTTTGACCGTTCACCACCTTCGGGTTTGTGCCTTCGAAGTTGTTGATTTTTATGGCACCGGAATGATAGACCTCCTCGATAACGTAAGGCCCTTCCCATTTAGAGAGAAGTTTTCCTGTAAAAAATCTTAAACGAGAGTTAAATAGCAACACATAATCACCTATGTTAAACTCACGCTTTTGTATCCTTTTGTCATGCCATCTTTTAACTTTTTCTTTAAACAGTTTGGCATTCTCATAGGCTTGAGTTCTCCATTCGTCAAGTGAGCTAATGTCAAATAACCTCTTCTCACCGACAAGTTTGAAATCATCATTGAGCTCTTAATGGCCCAATATGCCTTATGTTCTAGTTCGAGAGGTAAGTGGCATGCTTTTTCATAAACCATTTTATATGGAGACATACCCATAGGATTTTTATATGCAGTTCTATAAGCCCATAATGCATCATCAAGTTTCTTGGACCAATTCTTTCTAGATCTATTAACAGTCTTTTGCAAAATTAATTTAACTCTCTGTTACTCAATTCTACTTGGCCACTAGACTGTGGGTGATATGGAGATGCAATTCTATGATTAACATCATACTTAGCAAGCATTTTACGAAAAGCACCATGAATAAAATGTGAACCACCATCAGTCATTAGGTATCTAGGGACTCCAAACCACAGGAAAATAATTTCTTTAAGCATCTTAATAGGGGTGTTATGATCAGCACTACTAGTTGGAATAGCTTCTACCCACTTAGTAACGTAATCAACAGCAACTAAAATATGTGTATACCCATTAGAGGAAGGAAATGGTCCCATATAATCAAAGTCCCAAACATCAAATGGTTCAATAACAAGAGAATAATTCATAGGCATTTCTTGACGTCTACTAATATTACCAATTCTTGGACATTCATCGCAAGACAAGACAAACTTACGGGCATCCTTGAAGAGAGTAGGCCAATAAAAACCAGATTGCAATACCTTATGTGCAGTTCTATCTCCAGCATGGTGTCCTCCATATGCCTCGGAGTGACACATGTGTAGGATCTGTTCCTGTTCATGCTCAGGTACACAATGTCTAATAACACCATCTACTCCTTCTTTATAATGGTGTGGGTCATCCCAGAAATAATGTCTTAAATCATAGAAAAACTTTTTCTTTTGCTGGTATGTGAAACTAGGTGGTATAAATTTAGCAACAACGTAATTAGCATAATCAGCATACCATGGAGCAGTATGAGAAGAATTTATGACAGCTAATTGTTCATCAGGAAAGCTATCATCAATAGGTAGCGTGGGTCATCAAGAACATTCGCTAACCTAGACAAGTTGTCTGCAACGGGGTTCTCACCTCCCTTTCTATCAATAATATGCAACTCGAATTCTTGTAGTAGGAGAACCCATCTAATAAGTCTAGGTTTAGCATCTTTCTTTTCCATAAGATATTTAATAGCAGCATGATCAGTGTGAATAGTTACTTTAGAATCAACAATATAAGGTCTGAACTTATCACAAGCAAATACAACTGCTAAGAATTCTTTTTCAGTAGTAGCATAATTTCTCTTGGCACTGTCTAGAGTCTTACTAGCAAACTGAATAACATTTAGTTTCTTATCAACTCTTTGTCCTAGAACAGCACCTACAGCATAATCACTAGCATCACACATAATTTCAAAGGGTAGATTCCAATCATGTGGCTGAACAATAGGTGCAGAAATCAAAGCTTTCTTAAGTATTTCAAATGCTTCTACACAATCATCATCTAAGACAAATGGAATATCTTTTTGTAAGAGATTAGTCAGAGGCCTAGAAATTTTGGTGAAGTTCTTAATGAACCTCCTATAAAAACCGGCATGACCGAGGAAACTTCTTATACCTTTAATGTCCATGGGACACGACATCTTTTTAATAGCATCAACTTTAGCTTTATCAACTTCAATACCTCTTTCAGAAATGTTATGCCCCAAGACAATGCCTTCACTAACCATAAAGTGGCACTTTTCCCAATTCAAGACAAGACTAGTATCTTTGCATCTCTGCAAAACTCGATCAAGGTTGCTCAAGCAATCATCAAAAGAAGATCCATAAACGGAGAAATCATCCATGAAAACCTTACAAATCTTTTCACAAAAGTCAAAGAATATAGCCATCATGCATCTTTGAAAGGTAGCAGGTGCATTACATAAACCAAAAGGCATACGTCTATAAGCAAAAGTACCAAAAGGCCAAGTAAAAGTGGTCTTTTATTGATCCTCTACTGACACATGTATTTGAGAGAAACCAGAGTAACCATCTAGAAAGCAAAAATGTGTATGTTTAGATAATCTTTCTAGCATTTGATCAATAAAAGGTAGAGGGTAATGATCCTTTTTAGTAGCTTTATTTAACTTACGGAAATCAATTACCATCCTATAACCTGTAATAATTCTTTGCGGGATCAATTCATCTTTATCATTAGGAACGACAGTAATACCTCCCTTCTTAGGGACACAATGGACATGGCTTACCCACTGACTAGCAACAACGGGATAAATTATACCTGCCTCCAGGAGCTTTAGTATTTCCTTTCTTACCACTTCTTTCATACTAGGATATAACCGTCGTTGGTGATCAATAACTAGTTTGGGGTCTTTCTCCAATTTTATTTTCTGTTGGCATAGAGTGGGACTAATGCCCTTAAGATCATCAAGAGTATATCCAATAGCAACACGGTGCTTCTTCAGAGTTTTCAATAATCTCTCCTCTTCCTGCTCTAAAAGGTTAGCACTAATAATAATAGGATATATCTTATTTTCATCAAGATAAGCATATTCAAGAGTATCAGGTAGTGGTTTAAGCTCAAACACGGGATCACCCTTGGGTGGTGGAGGATCCCCTAGGATTTCAACAGGCAAGTTGTGTTTCAAAATAGGTCCCTGTTTAAAGAATACTTCATCTATCTCCCTTCTTTCATTCATAAATATTGTTCTAAAGGATCATTAGGAGGCACGACAATAGAAGCAAGACCAATAATTTCATCCTTACTAGGCAATTCTTTATGATGAGGTTGTCTACGAAATTTAGCAAAATTAAACTCATGAGACATATCCCCCAAACCAATAGTAAGAATATCCTTTTCGCAATCTATCTTAGCAATAACAGTGTTCAGGAAGGGTATTTAACTTACCCACACAAGACTTCAACATCTCTAACAATCCCAATTGGCGAAATAGTATCTCTATTGGCAAGCTTAATTATAACATCAATTTCTTCTATCTCAGCAGGTGCAATATCATGCATAATTTCTTTGTATAAGGAATGGGGTATTGCACTTGCACTATCACCCATATCACATAAGCCATGATAACAATGATCTCCTATTTTAACAGAAATAACAGGCATGCCTACAACAGGTCTATGTTTATTCTTAGCATCAGGTCTAGCAATTCTAGCAGCTTCATCACAGAAGTAAATAACATGCCCGTCAATATTATCAGCCAAGAGATCTCTAACCATAGCAATACTAGGTTCAACTTAATTTTCTCAGGTGGTGTAGGTGTTCTAGTGTTACTCTTACGAACCACAGTTGAAGCTTTAGCATGATCCTTTATCCTAACAGGGAAAGGTGGTTTCTCAATATAAGTAGTAGGAACAACAGGATCATTATAAGTGATAGTCTTTTCTTCAACTTTAATAGGTGCAACTACTTTTACTTCAGTGGGAGGATTATATTTAAACCACTTCTCCTTAGGAAGGTCACCATGAGTAGCAAATGATTCACAGAAAGAAGCTACTATCTCAGAGTCAAGTCCATATTTAGTGCTAAATTCACGAAAAGCATCGGTATCCATAAAAGATTTAACACAATCAAACTTAGGTGTCATATCTAACTCCTTACCTTCGTTGAGATCCCAATCTTCAGAGTTGCATTTAATTCTTTCCAATAAATCCCATCTGAATTCAATAGTCTTCATCATAAAGGAACCAGTACAAGAAGTATCGAGCATGGACCGATTGTTGAGAGAAAGTCGAGCATAAATTTTTTTAGTAATCATTTCTCTTGAGAGATCATGATCGGGGCATGAATATAACATTGACTTAAGCCTCCCCCAAGCTTGAGCGATGCTTTCTCCTTCCCGAGGCCAAAAATTATATATATAATTATGATCACGATGAACAAGATGCATAGGATAAAACTTCTGGTGAAATTCCAATTTCAATCGGTTGTAGTTCCATGATCCCATATCATCACATAGCCTATACCATGTCAATGCATCTCCCTTCAAAGAGAAAGGGAATACCTTCTTCTTAATAACATCATTGGGCATAACTGCAAGCTTAAATAATCCACAAACTTCATCCACATAGATTAGGTGCAAATCGGGATGCAATGTTCCATGTCCTGTAAAGGGATTAGCTAGCAGTTTCTCTATCATAACCGAAGGAATTTCAAAGTAAATATTTTCATTAGGTTCAGTAGGTTGAGGAGCAACTATTTGCTCTACTGGTCGGGGTGAAAATTCCCCGAACAAGCCCCTCAAAGGATTATGTTCCATAGTAACAAGTGACAGTAAATTTCAGCACACTACATAATTTTTTCCTTACCAAATTCCACTCACCAAAGGCGCTTCACTCCCCGGCAATGGCGCCATAAAATATTCTTGATGACCCACAAGTGTAGGGCATCTATCGTAGTCCTTTCGATAAGTACGAGTGTCGAACCCAACAAGGAGCACAAGGAAATGACAAGCGGTTTTCAGTAAGGTATTCTCTACAAGCACTGAAATTGTCGGTAACAGATAGTTTTGTGATAAGGTAATTTGTAATGGATAACAAGCAATGAAAGTAAATAAGGTGCAGAAAGATGGCCCAATCCTTTTTGTAGCAAAGGTCAAGCCTAGACAAATTCTTATATAGAGAAAAGCGCTCCCGAGGACACATGGGAATTACCGTCAAGCTAGTTTTCATCACGCTCATATGATTCGTGTTCGGTACTTTGATAATTTGATATGTGGGTGGACCGGTGCTTGGGTACTGCCCTTTGTTGGACAAGCATCCCACTTATGATTAACCCCTATTGCATGCATCCGCAACTACAAAAGAAGTATTAAGGTAAACCTAACCATAGCATGAAACATATGGATCCAAATCAGCCCCTTACGAAGCAACACATAAACTAGGGTTTAAGCTTCTGTCACTCTAGCAACCCATCATCTACTTATTACTTCCCAATGCCTTCCTCTAGGACCAAACAATGGTGAAGTTTCATGTAGTCGACGTTCACATAACACCACTAGAGAAGAGACAACATACATCTCATCAAAATATCGAATGAATACCAAATTCACATGACTACTGATAGCAAGACTTCTCCCATGTCCTTAGGAACAAACGTCACTACTCACAAATCATATTCATGTTCATAATCAGAGGGGTATTAATATGCATTAAGGATCTGAACATATAATCTTCCACCAAATAAACCAACTAGCATCAACTACAAGGAGTAATCAACACTACTAGCAACCCACAGGTACCAATCTGAGGTTTTGGGACAAAGATTGGATACAAGAGATGAACTAGGGTTTGAGAGGAGATGGTGCTGGTGAAGATGTTGATGCAGATTGGCCCCCTCCCAATGGGAGGATCGACGGTGATGACGATGGTGATGATTTCCCCCTCCCGGAGGGAAGTTTCCCTGGCAGAATAGCTCGGCCTGAGCCCTAGATTGGTTCCGCCTCGTGGCGGCGGAGTTTCATCCTGAAAGCTTGCTTATGATTTTTTTTCCAGGGTAAAAGACTTCATATAGCAGAAGATGGTCACCGGAGGGCTGCCAGGGGGCCCACGAGGTAGGGGGCGCGCCCCCCTCCCTCGTGGACGGAGAGTGGCCCCCTCTGGTATTTCTTCCACTCAGTATTTTTTATTAATTCCAAAAATTATTTTCGTGGAGTTTCAGTACTTTTGGAGTTGTGCAGAATAGGTCTCTAATATTTGCTCCTTTTCCAGCCCAGAATCCCAGCAGCCGGCATTCTCCCTCTTCATGTAAACCTTGTAAAATAAGAGAGAATAGGCATAAGTATTGTGACATAACGTGTAATAATAGCCCATAATGCAATAAATATCGATATAAATGCATGATGAAAAATGGACGTTTCATCCAACCACGTTCGTCTCGACTCGTTCAACCAACTCCCGTGTTCATTGTTCATCAAGAGGCAGCAGGTTTGACCGGCTTCAGTAAGCAGCAGCAACAGCGATCGATCGCTCTGGTTCAGTTAGCAGCAGTAGCAAAGGAATCGCTCGGGTTCAGTTAACAGCCAAGGGATCGATCGCTCGGCTTCAGTTATGTAGTTAGTGCAATCGCTCGGGTTCAGTAAGCGAACGCCTCGCTCAGGTTCAGTTAGAGCCCAACGCCTCGCACACACGTGCATACGTGTACGAGAGAAACATGCAATCCCTCTGTGCATCGCTCGGCCCCGGCCACCCACCGTAACCGAGAACTTCCCGAAATTTTCCTTTCCCTTGCTTCTACCATGACTTTTTCCGTCATGGACGGCCCAAAGAATGTCATGTAGGTGCATCTCTGGCCCGCCCAGGATGAAAAGCCCATTTTCTGTCATGATTTTTTGTCATAGAAGTAGGAGCCCACAAGATCTATGATGATATCGGGTTCTGTCACAGCTATCGTCATAGAAGTGTCATAAGCATGATAGAAGAAAAAAATCGTTCGGGCCAAAATGTCACAAATGTGTCTTTTTTGGTAGTGAATTGTCCTACTCATGGTTTAAATCTTTGGATGATCATACAAAAAAATTATGCGGGATTGAATTTTGTTTCTAGAAATCTTTTAGATTCCGCCGTGGGTGGCACTTTTATGGAAATTACTTTGGGTGAAGCTAATAAATTGCTTCATAATATTATGGCTAATTATTCACAATGGCATACCAAAAGACCACCTACTAGTAAGAAGGTTAATTCTATCGAAGAAATTTCTACTTTGAGTGAAAACGTTGATGCTCTTATGAAATTGCTTGCTAATAAAAATGCTCCTATTGATCTTAATGATGTGGCTTTGTCCACTTTGATTGAGAAAATAGTGATGCCTTATATGTGACTTTAATCTCGCAAAACAATTTAAATAACAATGCTTATAGAGGTAATTTTAATCCTAGGCCTTTTCCTAGAAATTCCTCTAATAATTATGTTAATTCCTATGGTAATTTTTCTTACAATAATAATAGGAACACCACTGATCTTGAGAATAATATTAAAGAATTTATCAATGCTCAAAAAGCTTTCAATACTACGATAGAAGAAAAACTGAATAAGATTGATGATATGTCTAGAAGCATTAATAGAATTTCTCACGATGTAGAAAATCTCAAGTTGAAAAATTTTGTGCCCAAGGTTGATGAATGAATTAAAGCTTTATATGTTTCTATGGATGAAAGTAAGAAAAAAACGCTATGCTCAGAGCTAAAACAGAAATTTTAGAGAGAGCATTTTCTAGTGATTGCTTTCATAAAACTGATGAAGATCTTAAAATGATTGGTCTTTCTTCTATTGATTCTTTGTTTACTAAAATTAAGATTGATGAAAAGGGACTGGAGAAGAGGCAACTTTAGCTAGAAGGTGTCCCGATAATTCGGAGGGTAAAAATCTTGTTGAGAAAATTGATAAAAGTGGGTTTGAAGAGGTCAAAACTTTAACTAGTGATGTGCCCACTCTTTTGGATTACAAAGACTTTTATTATGATAATTGTTCTTTGATTGATTGTATTTATTTGTTGCAATCCATTATAAATTCACCCCATGCTTATGAACAAAATAAAGCTTTTACTAAACATATCGTAGATGCCATGATGAAAGATGTCGGGGAAACTGATCCTCGAACACCTATGGGGCCGGCGGACCGGGCCCCTTTCGGTTCGGCGGGGGGCGGAGATCGCACGAAGAGCAGATCGAGGTGAGGCACACGAGCAGTTTACCCAGCTTCGGAGCTCTCCGGAGAGATAACACTCCTACTGCTGCTTGTCTGGTTGTATTATCTGGTGTTCTTGTTCTTCAAAGCGAGAGTGTGATGTTCTCTGGGCTACGGATGGATCGAGGCAAACTGTCTGAGGCTTCGAACCTATGAGCCGAACCCCCTCTACGTTGCGCATGCGCATCCTTTTATACGCTAAAGGGGTCACCGACAGGTGGCAACGCAGAGGAGGGTAAAAACATAAAAAGCGAGGTAGTTGATACAGTTGCTTGTATAGTGCATCCTACCTAACCCTGACGGCAGGGGACAAGGGCATTAAATGCCCGTCTGAGTCGCCCGAACAGTGCAGAAAAGGACCATTAGGGGCGCCACCGTTCGCCACGATGGCGATCTTGTCAGCTTCGCATGCCACTGCGCACCGCTGTCTGCACAGCCTCCCGCCACGCACGTCCGGAGAGGCCCCCAGAGCGACACGTTGGTGGATGCGCTGGAGCATGGACGCAGAGTGGCCGCCTGCCGCGGCAAGCGCCTTGCCGCTGTTGTTATCTTGTTGGGTCCGGAAGCTTGTCGCTCACCGGGCTTCGAGGTACCTTGGTTTGTCTTCCCGGCAAGCTCCTCTTGTCGGGGCCTTGTTGCCTTGCCGGAGCGCGTGGCGCGTCGCGGCAAGTTCATTGGAGCGCCTTGGTTGGCCTTCCCGGCAAGCTCCTCTTGCCGGGGTCTTGTCTCCTTAGCCTAAATACTTTGTTCTTGGATGGCTCCAAGGGAACCTTGGGGGGATCTTGGCGATCACCCAGCAAGCCTTTGCTGCGGGGTGCTGCAACTGCCCGTGCACAAGTTCGGGGTACTAGGGTACCCCTAATCTAGTACACCGACAGGAGCCCCCGGGCCTGGGCCAGACACGGTGCCGAGCGCTGTTGGACCAGGCCCAAGACAGGGCACGAGCACATGCGGGCTGGGCCACGCCAAATCTTGTTCCGTATCCACCGCACTCTCCCATAACGGCACGCGTTGATTGCGGCATCGTGGGAGAGATCGTGGGTGGTTGTTTAAGCGGAAGGCCGAAACGTCCGCCCCGTCCCTCTTTATAAGCATAGGAAACAGGGGCAGTTCGTTCCCCCTCGCTGCTTGCTGCTACTCCTTCTTCACAAACTCCGCTGCTCCCCTCTTCTTCTCGAAGCTGAGAGAGCAGCGCTCCGCCCCCCCCCATTGCCACCAGCATCACCACGCCGTTGACCTTCTCCACCACCTCCGCCATGGCCCCGAAAGCCGACAAGGGAAAGGGCGTGAAGTCGGCCGAGGCGCAGCGGCTCGCGGCGCTGCGGAAGGAGCGGGCGATCTTCACCCCCCAGCTCGAAGTGCAGGAGCTGAGGGAGTACTTCTACCTCTTTTGGGCGACGGAGACGCGTGCGCATCCGCGCACGAGGGTACTCCCGGCCGCTGCCTCGGAGTCGGCTCCAAATGGGTACCCGTTCTTCCCGCTATTCTTCTACTGCGGGCTCTGCCCGCCCTTCTCGGAATTCTTTTGTGACATTATGAACATGTATGGCTTCCGCCTCCTTGACTTCACCCCCAATGCTATCTTGACCATGGCAGTTTTCGCACACTTGTGCGAAAACTTTGTCGGAGTCCACCCTAGTGTAGCCCTTTTCTGCCACTTCTTCATACCTCGGGTAGAGAGAGGAGAGCCGCTTGCCGGAGGGATTGCCTGGGTCTCGAGAGTCAGCAAGAAAGAGGCGTACTTGGAGGGTGAGCTTCGTAGCAAGTGGGAGGAGTGGAGAGCGGAGTGGTGTTGGATCGTCGAGGAGGATCCGCAGCCCTTCACCGCCGTGCGCCAAACTCCAATAGTGCGCGGCAATGACTGGAGCAACATGGCCCCGGAAGACGAGAGGCTGAAGATCGCCATCACTAGGATTCTTCGCCTCAGGCTTGTCGGGCTCACCGTAGGTGCTGTCGGGGCAGATTTCCTCCGTCGCCGCATTGCCCCCCTGCAGGAGAGGAGGAGGCTCGCCTGGGAATTCAAGAATTCAGCGGACATCATGAGGCTGCGGTCGGGCCTCAACTACAACTTGACTGTCTTGGAGTTGGACGCAATGCTCTTGGAATTATTCAAACGCGACCCCCAGCACCCATTCACACTGCCGAGGGGCGTAGTTCCTTTGTGCAATAACTCTTCGCTTGACCGGATCCGCGCCATGATGCCGTTGTGCGATTCACACGGCATCGTCCCGACTTGGCAAGAGCCTGCGGACGACGTTGTGCGAGCGTTCTTCGACACCTTGGAGGAATTGCCGGTCCGCGCCGATGAGCAGAAGAGCCTCACCCGTGACACCACCGACGAGGAGCTGCAGCTCATCGCTACTAGGGCGGAAGAGGCTGCGGCCGCAGCTGCTGCGGGTGTGTTTGGGTTCACTGTGGAGGAGGCGGAGGCTGCCGAGGCGGCAAACCTTGCCGAACGCGCGGAGTTCATGGGCGAGGAGGAGCCTGCCGGTTCCGAAGCCGAGTCGAGCGAGGCCGGCGAGGAGGAGGCTGAACCTTCAGAGAGCTTGCCGCAGGCGGAGCCCCCGACCCCGCCAAGGAGGCGCCTTCGCAGGGCCGGGGACGCAGCAGGGTGGCAGCCGGCTCCACAGCCACCGAGCCGCGCGACGCGCTCTACCGCGGCAAGTAATGTTGCCGCGGGAGCGCCTCACGCAACAGCGACAACTGGAGCGGGACCTTCCCGGGCCACTGCCACTGCCCCCGCCAAGCGGGCAAGGGATCCTAATCCTCCACCTCGCCGCACCGGAGGAGGGCCGGACTTCGATCTTTCCGCGCTCAGCTCCGATGAGGAGGAAGAAGAGTGAGTTTCTTTGGCGCCCTTATAATCCTTCAATCTTGCTGTTTATATTTTGTATCTGACTTGCTCCAATCTGGACTCTTTTCTTTTCAGAACACTGGCCCAGAGAGCGGCGAAGAGGGCCAAGGCCGCGGTGATCGTCATCGAGGATGACCCCATCGCGTCGGCAGGAGGTGGGTCCGAGACCACCTTGACGGACCCGGCAATCACCCCTCGGAGCAGCCCCCAGCGCAGCCCCCAGCGTAAGTTCATAGTTTATCCTTCTGCTGTCGGGCGCGCTTGAGTGCTTTTTCCTTTGTTGATATCTTGCTTGTTGACTTGTGCAGGAGCAGAGCAGCCTCATCAGGAGCGCCCAGAGGCCGGTCCCGAAGTGCCACCTGCTTCGACTGCGCCGCCAAGGGAGGAGTCCCCGGCAAGGGAGCGCTCTCCGGCAAGGGACGGCACTGCTGATCCTCCGGCGACCGAGGCCGCTACTGAAGATCTTGGCGCAGGTAATCCATTTGCCCAAAAACTTTCCCTTTGGGTTCTGCTTCTTTCGTTTTTCCTTTCTTGGATGTTTTTGATTGATTTTCCTCTCCTCTTCGTTCTTCAGACCCATCTTCGGCTGTTCCAATGGAGACGGAGGGCGCCGGCGAGGAAGGTGCTGGTGCCGGTGTGACCGCCGGCAAGGAGGCCGCCGGGGCTGCTGCTGCAGAAGCCGGCGAGGGGTCGGGCGATAGCACTGACGACCCTGAGGCCGCAGGAGCGCCGAGCACTGCACCAACCGCCAAACCCTCTGCCGCTTCCGCGGAGCCGGGCTCCGAGGAGCCCCAGCCCGGCGCCTACTTGCAGGCCGGTGATAACATCTTCATCAAGCTACCCTGGGCGTCGAGCTCCAGGGCGCCAGTCGAAGGGGAGACTTTTGACGAGGAGGTGCTCGCCTCTGCTGGGCTATCATTGGTTGACGCGCCCGGCAGCAGCAGCGGCGATCCTGAGGAGGAGCAGCTGCTGCGGAAGCTGCTGTCACTCTACCGCACCCGGCAAGCCAAGCTGGCTTCCCGGGAAGCGCTTGTCGCGAAGGCGGGAGTTGACATGGAGAAGCGTGCGGAGGAGCTCCGGGGACAAAATCAAGAAGCTCTTCGATCCCTGGCGCAGGAGCGGGAGCGAGTAGACGAGGAGCGCACGGCCTTTCTTCTCGAGAAGGCCGAGGCTGAGGAGGAACAAAGGCTTGCTGCCGAGAAGCAGTCCGCGCAGGAAGGCGAGCTATTGCAGCGGAAGGCCCACCTCGACATCTACGAGGAAGAGCTCGCCGAGCGCGAGCGAGCACTTGGCGGGGCGCTCAAGGAGGCAAAGGATGCCGCAGCAACTGCAGAGGCCGCCAATAAGGAGCTAGAGGAGAAGGTGGCGCGGCTGGAGGCCGATATTGGGAAGAGCGGCGAGGAGATTGCCGCGCTCAAGCATGAGCGCGAGAAGGATGCTGCCGCCCATGGTGAGCTGCAAGGCCTTCTTGCTGAGAGGGGCAAGGAGCTCAGCGCCGCCAAGGATTCCAAAGCAGACCTGGAGCTGAAGCTGGCCACGCTGACGCAGACGCTGGAGGCCGCCAAAGAGCGGGAGAAGACCTTGGCGGAGAAAGTCAAGGCTGACGCGGCGCTGCTGGAGAGCATTGCAGTCACCCAGAACTCGTTCAGAGACACGGTGGAGCACTGGACCGAGGGCCTGGTGAACACTGCCGCCGTCATCAACGAGGAGCTGGCGCAGCTGGGGATGGATGACTTTGGATATCCTTCCGACGAGAGCCTTCAACCCAGCGCCAAGCTCAGCCTATTCTTCAAGGGCGTGGCGACGGCACTCCAGCGACTCCGGGAGAGGATCCCGAAGCAGCTGGCCGACGAATCACGCAAAATCTGCGTCGGGGTTCTCCCGAAGGTGCTGATGAAGGTAGTCTTCCGCAATCCAGGCCTCAGCTTCACCAACGTCCTCCGATCCTTGCCGCCTGACGCCGATCTGGACGCACTCAAGGCCCTTGTCGCACCCATTGTGGACAAGGTGAGCGAGATCAAGCGAGTCGAGGGCGGGCGTGTAGATTAGGCCACCCATTTCTTCTCTTCCCTTGTCGCTGCTAGTCATGTTATGAGAACAGTCTGTTAGAGCTGCGACAAGTTACTTTGTAATATAACTATTTCTGTCTATCAATTGCAATGTTATTTCCTCTACTAGATTCCTCCCTTTGTATGTTTTCACCCTACGCTTCTAGGGAACTTGTCGGCGCAGGCGCCCGAGCCGCGAGCGCTGAGTGCGGAACTTCAGCAGCCTGCTGGCGGCGCTGCTTCCGACAAGAAACCTTGTCGTGACTAGATGCAGCACGCTTAAGCTGTTGAGCGGACTCGAAACAAAGTAAGGGCGCAACTAGCCACGAGTTGGTTCCTCCGCGCACAGGTTTTCCATACAAAGCAGGGTCGTTCGAGGAAGATAACTCAAAAATTTTAAAAAAGTGATTGCTCAAACTTTGGCAACTTAGCTTTTCTGTTATTTGCTTCCCGGTAAGGCAAGTCTTTGCTTGAACGACGCCTGGCCCACACCACAATCTTCTCCTTCCCCCCGGCAAACTTGTGTGCGAGAGAACCTTCTTTTCCTTTAAAAGAAAAAGAAAGAAGAGAAAATAATAATATGGAGCACTTCGACTCGTTACTGCTTACCGGATGTAAG
Source organism: Triticum dicoccoides (assembly GCF_002162155.2). Taxonomy (NCBI): domain Eukaryota; kingdom Viridiplantae; phylum Streptophyta; class Magnoliopsida; order Poales; family Poaceae; genus Triticum; species Triticum dicoccoides. The sequence continues at coordinate 498,398,986 of NC_041393.1, read as the reverse complement.
TGCTGCACAAAGTGTCAGATAATCACATGCAAGAAAGGAACTAACGCATGAAATGGACAAGCTGTGCGGAGCACATGGGTTTTACTTATGCACGGGATCTGCGCCCGGCTTTGTACAAAGGATTACATGCAACAGCGGCAAGACTTGTACAAAAGGTGGTTGCCGAAACGGGTTCCGGCAACCGCGCCTTATGGGAAAAACTTACGAAGATGTTCTATGTTCCAGGAGCTGCTCACTGGAATGCCATCTTCGATCTCAAGGCGGACAGCGCCAGGCCTTGTGACTCGTCTCACCCGATAAGGGCCTTCCCACTTCGGCGTCAACTTGTTGGAATTCTTGGCGGACTGAACGCGCCGAAGAACAAGGTCGCCTTCCTCGAAGCTTCTGGCTTTAACTTTGCGGCTATGATAGCGGCGCAAAGCTTGCTGGTATCGAGCAGCTCGTACAGCAGCCTGAAGACGATCTTCCTCAAGGAGCAGCGCGTCGTCCTGCCGCAGCTGTTCTTGCTCAAGCTCATCATAAGCGAGCACTCGAGGTGATCCGTATACGAGTTCCGTGGGGAGAACTGCCTCTGCTCCATAGACTAGAGCGAAAGGTGTCTGGCCAGTGGCTCGATTTGGCGTCGTTCTGATCGACCAAAGAACCACCGGCAGCTCCTCGATCCAGTTCCTTCCGCACCTGTGCAGCCTGTCGAAAGTTCTGGTCTTGAGCCCGCGCAGAACTTCAGCATTTGCCCTCTCTGCTTGACCGTTGCTTCTCAGATGAGCAACAGAAGCGAAGCAGACCTTGGCGCCAAGGTCTTGGACGTACTGCATGAAGGTGCGGCTCGTGAATTGCGTGCCATTGTCGGTGATGATCCTGTTAGGGATCCCGAAACGGCAAACAATTGACCTGAAGAACTTGACTGCTGACTGTGCTGTCACCTTCCTCACTGGCTGCACTTCCGGCCACTTTGTGAACTTGTCGATTGCGACGTACAAGTACTCAAAGCCCCCGACAGCTCGGGGGAAGGGGCCGAGGATATCGAGCCCCCAGACTGAAAATGGCCAGGATAAAGGGATTGTCTGGAGAGCTTGAGCTGGCTGGTGTATCTGTTTGGAGTGGAACTGGCACGCTTCACACTTGGTTACTTGTGCAGTTGCATCCTGGAGGGCTGTCGGCCAAAAGAAACCTTGCCGGAAAGCTTTGCCGGCAAGTGCTCTTGCGCCTATGTGGTGGCCACATATGCCTCCATGTATCTCTGCCAACAGCTTTTGTCCATCTTCCCGGCGAATACACTTCAATTTCACACCGTTGAGTCTTCTTCTGTACAGTATGCCATCGACAAACTGGTACATACTTGACTGCCGGGCTACTCTTTCCGCTTCTTCTTGCTCTTCGGGAAGTTCTCCTGTCTGAAGGAAATGGACAATCTGCTGTGCCCATGCTGGAGCTTGTGGCTCCACAACAAGGACTAAAGGCACATCTGCTGCTGCGGGAACATCTGCTTCTACGGCAAGGACTTGCGGCCCTGCCGGAGCTTGATGTTCCCCGGCAAGCTTGCCGGAGCAAAACTTGTCGGGAGCGTCTGCTTCAATGGAACAAACCATAAGGCTTGCTGGAGCAGACTGCCCCTCAGCATCTGTGGTGTTGATCTTGGGGACTTTCTTGGCGGCGGCTTCGGGGAGCTCTGCCGGAAAGTAGTCACCAGAAACCAACTTCCTCTTTTTGCTTTGTCCAGTTGATGGTGTTACGGATGGTTGAGTCAACTTAAGCACAAAGATCCCTGGTTCCACAGGTAACTTTAGTGCGGCGCACTTTGACAGGCCATCAGCAATATCATTCTGAGCTCTTGGGATATGCTCCATTTGTAGGCCGTCAAAGTGCTCTTCTAGCTTCCTCACTTCATCGACATACGCTTCCATCAACGGACTCTGGTAGTTCTTGTTCACTTGTCGGATGACAAGCTGTGAGTCACCCCTAACAATGAGCTTCTTGATCCCAAGGTCTGCTGCGATTCTGAGACCGGCAAGCAATCCTTCATACTCTGCAGTATTGTTGGTTGCTTGCTCTTTGGGAAAGTGCATCTGGACTATGTACTTGAGGTGCTCTCCGGTGGGTGCGACAAGCAGCACGCCTGCACCGGCGCCTTGCAGCGAGAAGGCACCATCAAAGTACATCAGCCACTCTTTGCTTGCTTCTTTGACGGGGATGCTTGTTTCTGAAATTTCTTCATCTGGGGTTGGCGTCCACTCTGCTATGAACTCTGCCAATGCTCTGCTTTGATAGTTGAGGTACTTTCAAACTTGAGGCCAAAGCTTGACAATTCCAGCGCCCACTCGACAATCCTGCCTGTTGCTTCTGGATTTTGCAGTATCCTCTTCAGCGGAAAGTGAGTGACGACTGTGATCTCATGTGCTTGGAAGTAATGGCGCAGCTTTCTCGAGGCCATGAGGAGGCCGAAAAGCAACTTCTGCACACCAGAGTACCTTGATCTAGCTCCCTGCAGAAGAGAACTGACAAAGTAGACTGGGCGCTGCACCATTCTCCTTGGCATCTCATCTTGTTCCTGCGCAAACCCACGTTTGTCGGGACCAGAGCTTGTCGGCGAAGCCCCTTGCTTGTCGCTGGATGGATCTGCCGTGGTTGCTAGCTCATCATCTGCCTCCCTCTCCGCCACTAACGCAGCACTAACCACTTGATTGGTTGCCGCTATATATAGCAGCAACTTCTCTTGCGGCTTAGGTGCGACAAGCGTTGGAGTGGAGGACAGGTATCTCTTCAAATTCTGCAGCGCAGCCTCCGCTTCCGGAGTCCATTTCAATGGACCTGCCTTTTTCAAAATTTTGAAAAATGGCAGGGCGCGCTCAGCAGATCTAGAGATAAACCTGCTGAGAGCAGCCACGCAACCGGCAAGCTTTCGTACATCCTTGACGCGCTTTGGTGCTTCGATCTGCTCGATGGCTTTGATCTTGTCGGGATTGGCTTCAATTCCCCGCTGAGACATGAAGAACCCGAGAAGCTTGCCGGAAGGGACTCCAAATACGCACTTCTCGGGGTTAAGCTTGAGGTTGATCTTGCGCAGGTTCGCAAATGTCTCATCTAAATCTTGAATCAAGGTCGCTTTGTCCTTGCTCTTGACCACTATGTCATCCATGTAAGCTTCCACATTTCTGTGTATTTGTGGCTCAAAAGCATGGTGGACTACCCTTGCAAATGTTGAACCAGCATTCTTCAAACCAAAAGGCATCTGTACGAAGCAGTATGTGCCACACGGGGTGATAAATGCGGTTTTCTCTTCATCTTCTTCTGCCATAAAGATCTGATGATATCCTGAGTATGCATCAAGAAATGAAAGCAAATCACATCCGGCTGTGGAGTCAACAATCTGGTCAATACGCGGCAAGGGAAATGGGTCTTTGGGACAAGCTTTATTAACATCAGTGAAGTCAATACAAAGTCTCCATTTCCCGTTAGCTTTGTGCACAACAACAGGATTGGCCAACCACGTGGGATGGAGTACTCCTCTGACAAGGCCTGCTGCTTCAACTTCTTGATTTCTTCTGCGATGAATTCTTGGCGCTCAACTGCCTGCTTCCTGACTCTCTGCTTGACGGGCCGCGCATGAGGACAAACGGCAAGGTGGTGCTCAATCACTTTCCTGGGAACACCGGGGATATCGGACGGTTGCCACGCAAACACGTCGATATTCGCCCGCAGGAAAGCAACGAGCGCGCTTTCCTATTTGGGGTCAAGAGTGGCACTGATGGTGAAGGTACCACCAGTGCCATCCTCTTTGGCGGACACCTTCTTAGTCTCAGGTGGAGCTGCCATTGCCTTCTTGTACTTGCCGGTGGAGCTCGATGGTGCGTCCTCGACGGTAGCGCAGCACTCCGAAGAGGTGCGCTTGCTGGAGTGGGCATCAGAGCTCTTGCCGGACTTGGTCTTCTTCTTCCCCCCGGGAGCTTCAGCGGCAAGTGTCCTTCGTTCTGCTACGGCTGCTGCTTCCCGGTAGATCTTGTCGGCACAGATAAGAGCATCCTTCTTGTCGCCGGGGACAGAGATGACACTTATTGGGCCTGGCATTTTCAGTATGTTGTACGCATAGTGAGAGGCTGCCATGAACTTGGCGAGTGCTGGACGGCCAAGGATTCCATTGTAAGGTAATGGAAAATCGGCAACGTCAAACGTGACCCTCTCAGTCCTGAAGTTCAGCTCACTGCCAAATGTTACCGGCAACGTGATCTTTCCCTTTGGCTTGCTCCTTCCCGGGTTGATTCCTTGAAATGTGCCGGTCTCTTCGAGCTCGCTGTCGGGGATCTGGAGCTTCTGGAGCACCGCGGAGGAGATCAGGTTCAAGCCGGACCCGCCGTCAACTAGCATCTTAGTGACCCTGAGGTTGCGGATTGTTGGTGAGACCAACATCGGCAAGCACCCGACCGCAGTTATGCGATCCGGGTGGTCCTCAATATCAAAGATGATAGGCGTGCCGGACCATTTCAGAGGCTTGCGTGACTCGACTGGTGGTTCTGCTGCATTAACTTCCCGCACCCACTGCTTGAGTTGGCGGTGCGAGGCATGCAGAGAAGCACCACTGTCAACGCACAGGACCTCTGTAGCTTTCTGGAACTCCTGCTCATCGGTCTCCTCATCATCCATATCTTCATCGTCGCCGTCATATTCATCCTTGTCGCGGCCGCGAGGAGGTCTGTCTCCTTGCCGCTGCTTGGCCTTGCCGCGGCGTCCTCCTCGATCGGGACGTTTCTTGCCGGATCCACCAGCTCCTTCCTGGGCTTTCTCCTTGTCGTGCCGCTCGTATTCAGCTTTCTGTTGCTCAACAAGCTGCTCGACCCTCTTGCAGTTCTGAAGATCATGGCCCTTGGTGCGGTGAATCTTGCAATACTGCTTGTTGGTGCCATCCTGCTTGTCGGCGACTGCCACCTCCGCGGCAACCTCCTTGCCGGAGTCACCAGCTTTGGCTTCCTTGGCGCCGCCACCGTTGCTGGACTGCTCAACAACTAGCACTTCTTTGCCTTCCCTCCTTCTGTTGTTCCGCCGCCGGGTTTTCCTTGTCGGGGCGGCATCTTCGCTGTCAGATCCTCCCGCTCCTATATTTTCTCCGGGGAGTCTCCTCCCTTCCTCAGCACGCGCGCACTTGTCGGCCAGTGCATATAACTCACTGACGTCCCTGATCTTGCACATCGCCATTTCCTCCCGCATCCTGCAGTTCCGCACGTTCTGATGGAACGCACTGATCACCGCGGCAGGGTGGACGTCTGGGATGTTGTGCTGCACGCTACTGAATCTCTGAATGTACTTGCGCAGGGGCTCTCCTTCCTTCTGGGCGAGCAAATGAAGATCACTCTCCTGGCCATGAGGCTTGTGTCCGCCGGTAAATGCGCCGACAAACTGATGGCACAGATCAGCCCAAGAGGATATGGAGTTGTCCGGCAAGTGCATGAGCCAGGACTTGACGTTGGGCTTGAGCACCAGCGGGAAGTAGTTGGCAAGGATCTTGTCATCTCGTCCCCCGGCAGCTTGCACGGCAATAGTGTAAATGCTGAGGAACTCTGACGGATGCGTCTTGCCGTCGTACTTCTCCGGTACGTCTGGTTTGAAGTTCTTTGTACTGGGCCACTGGACTTGCCGCAGCTCACGAGTGAATACCGCATACGGCAGATCGCCTGGTTCTCTTGGCGCATGCATGTCAACAGAGGGCCCAGCGCGCTTGTCGGATTGACGTCGCGCTTCTCTTCGGTGCTCGATGCGGGTTCGAGCGTCTTCTTGTTGTCGATCGTGAAGGACTTGGCGCTGATCACGACGAGCTCGTGGATCTGACGATGCAGTGGAGTCACTGTCGAGGTGGATCCGACGAGTCGGCGATCTTGGCCTTCGGGGCGGTGATTGCATGGTAGTTGCACCTCCGCCCGTTTCGTCGCCACCGGCTCGCGTCCGGCGGTCCTGCCGCGGCGGCGACGCGCTCGGCCGCCGTGGAGTGTCGCCGTTGGCGTAGCCGATGAGACTCTGAATGGTGGCTCTCCATTCGTCGATCTTGTCTGACGTCGGAGGGTAATCTAGGAGAAGTTGTGCTCGCGCCAAAGCTTCTGCTGGGGTAGTGGGTGGCAGTGGCGGACGGCGCGAGGAGCGGGCCGTGCTCGAACTTCTAACTATGTTAGAAGGAGCAGTATCCCGTCCAGGCGACCGCGCCCCGCTCGTGCCAGCACGCTGGCGTGCATGCTGGTCTTGAGCGGCCCGAGATCCACCAGCTTGGTCTTGGGCTATCATGCGTATGGCACTGCTAGTGCCATGACGCTGTTGATCTTGTGCCTCCTGAGAGTGGCGTGGAACATGTACAGTCGCCGAGGTTTGTGCAGCCTTGTTCTTGGACCTGGCGGCATTATGGGCTTCCTCGTCGACGTCCTTTCTTCCGCCGGCGTCCATCCCACCACTCGTTTGTTCCAACGGTGGCGGAAGGGACGTGGATGGGGCGGCCGCCGCCGAAGTCTTCTTCTTCGGTGGCATGTTGATGAAGGGAATAAGGATCTAGCTCGTGTGAACGCCGGATCAGGTTCACGCAATCTCGATGCCCCCTACCTGGCGCGCCAAAGATGTCGGGGAAACTGATCCTCGAACACCTATGGGGCCGGCGGACCGGGCCCCTTTCGGTTCGGCGGGGGGCGGAGATCGCACGAAGAGTAGATCGAGGCGAGGCACACGAGCAGTTTACCCAGCTTCGGAGCTCTCCGGAGAGATAACACTCCTACTGCTGCTTGTCTGGTTGTATTATCTGGTGTTCTTGTTCTTCAAAGCGAGAGTGTGATGTTCTCTGGGCTACGGATGGATCGAGGCAAACTGTCTGAGGCTTCGAACCTATGAGCCGAACCCCCTCTACGTTGCGCATGGGCCTCCTTTTATACGCTAAAGGGGTCACCGACAGGTGGCAACGCAGAGGAGGGTAAAACGTAAAAAGTGAGGTAGTTGATAAAGTTGCTTTTACAGTGCATCCTACCTAACCCTGACGGCAGGGGACAAGGGCATTAAATGCCCGTCTGAGTCGCCCGAACAGTGCAGAAAAGGACCGTTAGGGGCGCCACCGTTCGCCACGATGGCGATCTTGTCAGCTTCGCATGCCACTGTGCACCGCTGGCTGCACAGCCTCCCGCCACGCACGTCCGGAGAGGCCCCTAGAGCGACACGTTGGTGGATGCGCTGGAGCATGGACGCAGAGTGGCCGCCTGCCGCGGCAAGCGCCTTGCCGCTGTTGTTATCTTGTCGGGTCCGGAAGCTTGTCGCTCACCGGGCTTCGAGGTACCTTGGTTTGTCTTCCCGGCAAGCTCCTCTTGCCGGGGCCTTGTTGCCTTGCCGGAGCGCGTGGCGCGTCGCGGCAAGTTCATTGGAGCGCCTTGGTTGGCCTTCCCGGCAAGCTCCTCTTGTCGGGGTCTTGTCTCCTTAGCCTAAATACTTTGTTCTTGGATGGCTCCAAGGGAACCTTGGGGGGGATCTTGGCGATCACCCAGCAAGCCTTTGCCGCGGGGTGCTGCAACTGCCCGTGCACAAGTTCGGGGTACTAGGGTACCCCTAATCTAGTACACCGACAAAAGCTTTAGAAGGAAAGTTGGAGTTAGAGATTTCAATTCCTGGAAAATTACATGATGAATGGGAACCTACTATCAAAGTCAAGGTTAAAAATTATGTGTGTTTTTCTTTATGTGATTTGGGTGCTAGTGTTTCCACAATTCCGAAATCTTTATGTGATGTGCTTGGTCTTATTGATATTGAAGAATGTTCTCTTAATTTGCACTTGGCGGATTCTACTATTAAAAAGCCTATGGGAAGAATTAATGATGTTCTTATTCTTGCAAATAGTAATTATGTGCCCATAGATTTTATTGTTCTTGATATTTATTGCAATCCATCTTGTCCTATCATACTTGGTAGACCATTTTTGCACACTACAGGTGACTAGATTGACATGAAAGAATGGAATATTAAATTTCAATTTCCACTAAGAAAGGGTATGGAACATTTCCCTAGAAGAAGAATTAGGACACCATATGAATCAATCATGAGGGCATCCTATGGATCTAGAACCAAAGATGACAATACTTGAATCAATGCATTATGCCTAGTTAGGGGCATAAAACGATAGCGCTTGTTGAGAGCCAACCCAATGAATAAAATTTTATTTTTGCCTTTTTTCTGTTCTTGAGTGTTTGCACAATTATGCTACTGTTATGATTGTGTTTTTCATGTTTTAATTAGTGTTTGTGCCAAGTAAAGCCTTTGGGATCATGTTTGGCAATAGTTGATTTGATCTGGGTGAAAAACAGAAACTTTTGCGCTCAGTATAGAAGCATGATAAAATTCTGAAACTTTTACACAAGGTTGATATACAAATTGCCTACTTTGTCTTCACTTTTCAGAAGTTGGAGTTGCAGAACTGTACGACGTTTTCAGATTGCTACAAACTGTTCTGTTTTTGACATATTTTGTTTTCTTTGCGTTATGTGTCTATTTTGATGAATCTATGGTTTGTATTGAGGGGTATGAGCCATGGTAAAGTTGGAATATAGTAGATATAATGCAAAAATAAATATGAATGTGTTTGCAATAGTACTTAGAGTGGTGATTTGCTTTGTTATACTAATAGATCTCACAAAGGTTTTGTTGAGTTTCGTGTGATGAAGTTTTCAAGTTTTGGGTGAGATCACGGTGGATGAAGGAATAAGAAGTAAGAAGAGCCTAAGCTTGGGGATGCCCCATGGCACCCCAAGTTATTATCCAAAGAGAAACAATCAACTAAGCTTGGGGATGCCCCGGAAGGCATCCCCACTTTCTTCTAACGACCGTCAGTATTTTACTTGGAGCTATATTTTTATTCATCACATATCATGAGTTTTGCTTGGAGCGTCTTGTACTATATGTGTCTTTAATTTTTTTGCTTTTTAGTTCTTGTCATCCATCCTTGCTGGACACACCTATTTGAGAGAGCCAAAATTATGCTATGATTTAATAGAATTGCTCTTTGTGCTTCACTTAAATTCTTTGAGCTATGGAATTGCTCCAGTGCTTCACTTACATCTTTTTTGACCACGGTGGCCAATATTTTCCATGCTAGATGTGTTATTATCAAGATGAGTGTTTATTCACTTGTCACTGCACAAGAGTGCGGCGGTAATAGGGATGCCCAGTCCCGAAATGAATTTTTTGTTACTTTATGTTGTCAAATAATAAATTCCTTGGAAAGTTTTGTATGGAAGGTACCGATGGATACGGCTAACCGTGGAATGTGAAAGAATGGTGGAAAAAGGAATAAACTTTATTTTCTGTTTGGGAACCGCCTATGATATATCTAGCATGGAAAGTGTTGGGAATTACTCGGTCATTTTCGTTGACGGGAAAAGTATGCCTCTCAAAAAAAATCTCTCAATTTAAGCTTTGAGCTCTGGCACCTCTACAAATCCCTACTTCCCTCTATGGAGGGCCTTTCTTTTTTACTTTATGAAATTTTTATTTTTATTTCAGTCTCCATCTTCTCTTATAAAGCACCAACTAAGGTGCACTATGACCGTACTTGAGCATTGGATGTAGCTAATATGCGAGTGTGTTTCATGAATGGGTCAATGATTGAGCATGATGGGCTAGGGATAACTTTCTTTAGTGTTGATATTTTTAAAGACATGGTTGCTTGTGATATGCTTGAGTATTGAAATCTTCATGTCAAAACTAGACTATTGCTTTGAATCATATAAAAGTCCAAATGTCCATGCTACAAAAGAAAAGAATATGTGATGAACATGTTAGGCAACATTCCACATCAAAACTTATGTTTTTATCATTTACCTACTCGAGGTGAGCAGGAATTAAGCTTGGGGATGCTGATACGTCTCCAACGTATCTATAATTTTTTATTGTTCCATGTTGTTATACTATCATTCTTGGATGTTTTACAATCATTTTATAGCAACTTTATATCATTTTTTGGGACTAACCTATTGACATAGTGCCCAGTGTCAGTTGTTGTTTTTTGCTTATTTTTTACATTGCAGAAAATAAATACCAAACAGAGTCTAAAGGCAGCGCAACTTTATAGAGAATTTTTCTGGACCAGAAGAAACAACATGGGCCAAAGAAGTACCAGAGGGGTGCCCCGAGGGGGGCACAACCCACATTGGCGCACCTGGGGGCCTAGGCGTGCCCTGGTGGGTTGTGCCCACCTCGGTGGCCTCCCGCACCGCCTCTTCACCTTACAAATACCCTAAATATTCCAGAATCCCTAGGGGAATCGACGAAACACATTTCCAGCCGCCGCAAGTTCTAGAACCACGAGATCCAATCTAGACACATCACGGAGGGGTTCATCATCCTCATTGGTGCCTCTTCAATGATGCGTGAGTAGTTCAATGTAGACCTACAAGTCTGTAGGCAGTAGCTAGATGGCTTTCTCTCTCTCTCTCTCTTATGATTCTCAATACAATGGTTGGAGATCTATTTGATGTAACTCTTTTTTGCGGTGTGTTTGTTGGGATCCGATGAACTTTGAGTTTATGATCAGATCTATTTTATCCATAAAAGTTATTTGAGTTTTAATCTCTTATATGCATGATTATTTATAGCCTCGTATTTCTTCTTCGAATCTTTGGTTTTGTTAGGCCGACTAGATCGATTTTCTTGCCATGGGAAGAGGTGCTTTGTGATGGGCTTGGTCGTGTGGTGTTCTTTCCCATTGACAGAAGGGGTAGCAAGACACGTATTGATCATTGCTATTAAGGATAAAAAGATGGGGTCTATTCCTACATGAATAAGATCTTGTCTACATCATGCCATCGTTCTTATTGCATTACTCCGTTTTTCCATGAACTTAATACACTAGATGCATGCTGGATAGCAGTCGATGTGTGGAGTAATAGTAGTAGATGCAGGCAGGAGTCGATCTACTAATCTTGGACGTGATGCCTATATATTGATCATTGCCTGGATATCGTCATAATTATTTGAGGTTCTAACAATGGCCCAATGGTAATTCGTTTACCCACCGTGTGCTATTTCTTGAGAGAAGCCACTAGTGAAATCTACGGCCCCGGGTCTATTCTTTATCATATTTACTTTCTGATCTATTTTTTAGCTTTGAGATCTATTTTTGTTTGCATTTATTTTCAGATCTATTATTCCGAAAACCCAAAACTACTCTGTTGCATATTTTATTTGCATTTTTTATGTCGCGTTTGTTCGAGATCTATTTTATCCAATCTACACATTTTTTATCCCGTCAACTTGACAATTTCCTATGCCGTTACTCGTAAGAGGGATTGACAACCCCTCATAAATGTCGGGTTGCAAGTATTTGTTCTTTGTGTGCAGGTACCGTTTACATAGTGTTGCTTGGTTCCCCTACTGGATTGATATCTTGGCTTCATAACTGAGGGAAATACCTATCGTAGATGTGCTGCATGATCCCTTCCTCTTTGGGGAAATACCTACATAGTTCAAGTGACATCTATGACAGTAGTGCATACAAGGGCGAGGGTGTTCTCCGGCTCTCATCACGTGCGAGAGCACCATCAGAAATTGGAGTCAGTAGCAAGGACGTGAGGGCGTGTAGCAAGGCTCGTCATGCGTGGCAGCGATTGATTAT
>NC_041393.1:498381611-498386920 GCF_002162155.2 Triticum dicoccoides | reverse complement strand
GGACAGTAGTGACTTCTAGACACAGGAGAAGTCCTAACTAGGCCAAACCAGATTAAACATTGTCATGGCCGAATCAAAACCAAATAATATAAACCACTGGATCAATGTAATACTACATATTAAATCATGTAAAGCAAAGAGTCCTTTACATTACATCATATAATTCTGGACCATTTATTTCTAGGATCCAACGGCCTTAACCTTTTGCAAAGAGTCCGGGAAATGCTCAGTGTAATAATCTTTTATAATCTGCGAAACAACATTGGAGTCAAGATGGAAATTTTCACTTGGCTCTCCAACCTTTTCAGACAAAGACTAATACTTAATGCAATCATACCATCTCCCCCATTTCTAGTTGCCAACTCTCCCAATTAGCAGAAATTTTATTCAAAAACCTACAACCTTAAGCAATACTACAGTCCAAAAATGATCCTCCAAATGTAAGGTCTATAGTTGTCTTACACTAGTGATGACCCACAAGTGTAGGGGATAGTCCTTTCGATGAGTAAGAGTGTCAAACCCAACAAGGAGCAGAAGGAAATGATAAGTGGTTTTTAGTAAGGTTTTCTCTGCAAGCACTGAAATTGTAGGTGATAGATAGTTTTGTGATAAGATAAATAGTAACGAGTAACAAGTAAACAAAGTAAATAAAGTGCAGCAAGGTGGCCCAATCCTTTATGTAGCAAAGAATAAGCTTGGACAATTTCTAATAATGAGAAAGGAGCTCCCGAGGACATATGGGAATTATCGTCAAGCTAGTGTTCATCACGTTCATATGATTCACGTTCGGTACTTTGATAATTTGATATGTGGGTGGAGCAGTGCTTGGGTACTGCCCTTACTTGGACAAGCATCCCACTTATGATTAACCCATATTGCAAGCATCCGCAACTACAACAAAAGTATTAAGGTAAACCTAACCATAGCATGAAACATGTGGATCCAAATCAGCCCCTAACGAAGCAACACATAAACTAGGGTTTAAGCTTCTGTCACTCTAGCAACCCATCATCTACTTATTACTTCCCTATGCCTTCTTCTAGGCCCAAATAATGGTGAAGTGTCATGTAGTCGACGTTCACATAACACCACTAGAGCAAAAGACAACATACATCTCATCAAAATATCGAACGAATACCAAATTCACATGACTACTAATAGCAAGACTTCACCCATGTCCTCAGGAACAAACATAACTACTCACAAAGCATATTCATGCTCATAATCAGAGGTGTAATAATATGCATTAAGGATCTGAACATATGATCTTCCACCAAGTAAACCAATAAGTATCAACTACAAGGAGTAATCAACACTACTAGCAACCCACAGGTACCAATTTGTGGTTTTGGATACAAGATTGGATACAAGAGATGAACTAGGGTTTGAGAGGAGATGGTGCTGGTGAAGATGTTGATGGAGATTGACCCCCTCCCGATGATAGGATCGTTGGTGATGACGCTGGTGATGATTTCCCCCTCCCGGAGGGCAGTATCCCCGGCAGAACAGCTCTGCCGGAGCTCTAGATTGGTTCCGCCAAGGTTCCGCCTCGTGGCGGCAGAGTTTCGTCCCGTAAGCTTGCCCACAATTTTTGCCAGGGTAAAAGCCTTCATATAGCGGAAGATGGACACAGGAGGGCCACCAGGGGGCCCAAGAGACAGGGGGCGCGCCCAGTAGGGGGGACACGCCCCCCACCTTCCTGGCCAGGGTGTGGGCCCCCTGATGTATTTCTTTCGCTCAATAATTCTTAATAAATCCAAAAATATGTTTCCTGGAGTTTCAAGACTTTTGGAGCAGTGCAGAATAGGTTTCCAATGTTTGCTCCTTTTCCAGCCAGAATTCTAGCTGCCGGCATTCCCCCTCTTCATGGTAAACCTTGTAAAATAAGAGAGAATAGCCATAAGTATTGAGATATAATGTGTAATAACAACCTATAGTGCAATAAATATTGATATAAAAGCATGATGCAAAATGGACGTATCAACTCCCCCAAGCTTAGACCTTGCTTGTCCTCCAGCAGAAGCCGATATCGAAAAATATGTCCACATGTTTAGAGATAGAGGTGTCGATAAAAATAAAATACGGACATGAGGGCATCATGATCATTCTTATAACAGCAACATATATAAATTCCATCATATGATTTCTTATGCTCAAGTAACAATCAATTCACAATATCAAGTATGGTTCAAAAACTTCATGGAGAACTAACAAACTATAATCTCAGTCATTGAAGCAATCGCAATTTATCATAACATCAAAAAGAGTCAACAATAGAGCTTTTCAGCAAGTCCGCATACTCAACTATCATATAGTCTTCTACAATTGGTAACACTCACACAATACTTTTGGTTATGGAGTTTCAGCAGGACACTGAGAAAGATAGGGGCTTATTGTGTTGCCTCCCAACATGTTCACCTTTAGGTGATGTCAACAATAATAGCCCATGCTAATGAACATCCAATTGGATATATATATCATGATCTTTCAAACACGAGGAGCTTGCCAAAGGATAAAATAAAAAAGGGAAAGGTGACGATCACCTTGACTCAAGTACAAAATAAAAACATAAAGTAAGAACATAAAGTAAAAGATAGGCCCTTCGTAGAGGGAAGCAGAGGTTGTCATGCGCTTTCAGGGTTGGATACACAAAATCTTAGTACGAAAGAACGTCACTTTATATTGCCACTTGTGTATGGACCTTTATTATGCAGTCCGTCGCTTTTATTGCTTCCATAACAAGATCGTATAAAGCTTATTTTCTCCGCACTAATAAGTCATGCATATTTAAAGAGCAATTTTTATTGCTTGCACCGATGACAACTTACTTGAAGGATCTTACTCAATCCATAGGTAGATATGGTGGACTCTCATGGCAAAACTGGGTTTAAGGGTATTTGGAAGCACAAGTAGTATCTCTACTTAGTGCTAGGAATTTTGGCTAGCATGAGGGGGAAAGGCAAGCTCAACATGTTAAGAAGGTCAATGAGAACATACTTTAACTGAGATGTGAGAAAACATAAACCATTACGTTGTCTTCCTTGTCCAACGTCAACTCTTTTAGCATGTCATACTTAATGAGTGCTCACAATCATAAAGTATGTCCAAGATAGTTTATTTATATGTGAACCTCTCTTTCCTTATCACTTCCTATTAATTGCAACGATGACCAAAACTACGTTTATCAACTCTCAACAATTTTCATGCCTCATACTTTCTATATGTGAAGTTATTACTATCCATAAGATTAATATTAACTCTTTTATTCTTTTTATTCTTTCTATTTTTCTCAAGATCATAGCAAGATAGCAAAGCCCTTGACTCAACACTAAACATTATTATAGATAGCTCATAGACTTGATTACAAAAAGAGATCACAGAGCAAAACTCAAAACTACTTGATATCAAAACTTCAATCTACTAGATCAAGATACTACTAAAAGGATTGGACTAAATAAAACGGTAAAGGTAGGAGTGTGATGGTGATATGATACTCGGGCACCTCCCCCAAGCTTGGCAGTTGCCAAGGGGAGTGCCCATACCCATGTGATTATGTCCTCGGAGGTGATGAAGGTGGTGATGATGACGGTGGATAATCGCACATTGAGCGTAAAAGCTCCTCTAGCTTGCGGATAATGCCCTTGAGTCTGGCGATATGATCCTTTAACAGAATATTCTCTTGTGTGAGATACTTGTTTTGTATGCGAGCTAACTCTATCATCTTGAAAGCTTCAATCTCTGTTGGAGTAAAGAGGATAGGTAAAAGTTGAGGGATGTCTTCTTCTTCCACTACCGGAACATGAACCTCCATGGCCTTCTGGATCCCTTCATCCTTGTGGGTCTCCTCCGATTCTTCTCTTTTCAGCTCTATCTTCAATAGCCAAGCATCCTTGTCTTCATTGTTGAGGGAGGGTGACGCCATGGTGCTCTAGCTCTGAAACAGAAACAGCTCGAAACGAAAACAGAGGATATTTGCGTGATACGGTGGTCAAAACCTTTGGGAGTATATAGTATGAATTTTTACTGACTAAAATACGTAACGTGCAAGAAAACGGAGTCCGGGAGGCACACGAGGTGCCCATGAGACAGGGGGCGCGCCCAGTAAGGGTGGGCGCGCCCTCCACTCTCGTGGGGGCCTCGCGTCCCTTTCGGACTACTTCTTTCTTCCTAAAATTCTTAAACAATACAAAACTGATAAAAATTGACATTGGAGTTGTTTTGGAGTCGGTTTACTTACCGTACCACATACTTATTCCTTTTCGGAGTCTGGAATGTTCTAGAAAGTGTCCCTTATGTATTCCTCCAGGGTTACGGTTTCAATAATATTAGTTTCAACATTAATAGGATTACCTAAAATATAATGTTTAATTCTTTGACCGTTTACCACCCTCGGGCTTGTGCCTTTGAAGTTATTGATTTTTATGGCACCAGAACGATAGACCTCCTCGATAACGTAGGGGCCTTCCCATTTAGAGAGAAGCTTTCCTGCAAAAAATCTTAAATGAGAGTTGAATAATAACACATAGTCTCCTACGTTAAACTCGCGCTTTTGTATCCTTTTATCATGCCAGCGTTTAACTTTTTCTTTGAATAGCTTGGCATTCTCGTAAGCTTGGGCTCTCCATTCATCAAGTGAGCTAATATCAAAGAACCTCTTCTCACCGGCAAGTTTGTAGTCATAATTACGCTCTTTAATAGCCCAATATGCTTTATGTTCAAGTTCAAGAGGTAAATGACATGCTTTTCCATAAACCATCTTATATGGAGACATACCCATAGGATTTTTGTATGCAGTTCTATAGGCCCATAATGCATCATCAAGTTTTTTGGACCAATTCTTTCTAGATCTATTAATAGTCTTTTGCAAAATTAACTTGAGCTCTCTATTGCTCAACTCTCACTACTAGGAAAAGGGCTATAGATGGAATGGACACTAATGGCGCACCTGTTAGGTGGTGCGCCATTAGTATATATTAATGGCGCACCATGTCTCGGTACGCCATTAGTGTGGAAGACACTGATGGCGCACCAGGAACATGGTGCGCCACTAGAAACATTTTTTTTTATTTTTCCAAACATTCTAATGGCGCACCGTGGCACAGTGCGTCATTACTAGTGCAAACTAGTAATGGTGCACTGGCCACACCGTGCGCCATTAGAATATATACTTTTTTTGCAAAACTTCTAATGGCACACCAGAAGCTGGTGCGCCATTAGTAACCAGGGTCAACCCCCCGCTCCACCGGCCGCCGCCGCCGACCGCACCCTCCACCGACCCCCCATCCCACCGCACCCTCCCCCGCTCCACC
>NC_041393.1:498350080-498381355 GCF_002162155.2 Triticum dicoccoides | reverse complement strand
CCACCGCCGACCCCCCGCACCCTCCCCGGCCCGCATCGTAGTCTGAATTTGTTAATATTTTTGGAACTAATGAATATTTTTAAATTTCAAGGGCACTTTTTGAATTCATGAATATTTTTTCAAATTTTGATGATATTTTTTCATATTCATAAATGTTTTACCAATTCACAAATGAATGCAACTAAAAATCCAAAAACATATTGATGATATTTTTAAATAACAAATTTGATGATATTTTCAAATAACAGATTTGATGATATATATCTTCAATTAAAAATAAAAAACAAATTTGATGATATTTAAAAAACAAATTTGATGATATCTTATGTTCTAGTTCTCATGAAAATAACAAATTTGATAAAAAACAAATTATTAGATGCAACAAAAAATAATGAAAAAAAGGTTACTAATGGCGCACCAGAGGAGGGTGCGCCATTACTAACCTTCCTCCTTGTGTGTGTTGTCCATCTCGCGTTCGTCCTTCTCTCTCCCAATCTCACATCTCTCCGACCCACTGCCCGACCAACTACGCCGCCGCCCCTACTGCGCCGCCGCCCGTCCTCCTTCGCTCGTAAGGCCCCTCCTCCTCCGCCCGTCCTCCTCCGCCCGTAAGCCCCCTCCCCCTGACTGACTCGACTCCCCTGACCTCCGCGCGCAGTTCACCATCCCGGATCTCCGACTGCATCGCCTCCCGCGGCGGCAACATCCACAGCATCGGCGTCTTCATCCCCGATGACGCCCCCGTCTTCTACGCCCGCAGGTACCCCATCCAACTCACCCCCGCCTCCATTTCCCACCTCTCCTTCTCTGCTCCTCCCTCCTTGCCCTCTCCCTCTCTACTCGATCCCCTCCCTTCTCTGTCTCCACCTTCTGTTCTTGCTTGTGAGGTGTTTGATTAAATGTCAATTCAAACGATTGACGCAGCCGCGTCCACTGGAGCACCACGACCGTGTGTGCGATCTCGTCTCTGCTCCGCCGCCGTCTACGACCTCGTCTGCAACCACGTCCTTCGATCGAGGTGAGTTGCAAATCTCACTGGCATCACATCTACAGTAGTTAACACAAGAACAGGAGACAACAGCAAAAAAACATATAGTGGTAGCACTAGTAGTACATATGAGAAGCTCCTTGGAATCTTCATGCCTTCATACAAAAGCTAACCCTACCTTACCTGGCAGACAACATCATGTTTGTTGGGGAGGATGCAAGATCGAACTGTCAGCCCTTAATTTTTAATTATCATGCACCTCTGTTACTCATGCTGTGCTGCTGTACTATCTTAGGTGCACAGACAGTATGATGATTCTTCATCAAATGCCCCTATTTTTCTTCCTTGCAAATGTGAGTGAATCATTTCTATCATCAAGAAAAAAACATGTGAACCAGTAGTACTTCTCTCGCTGTTCGCCGAAGAATCTGCATCCTTTTCAGTTTAGTGTAAATCTAGTCTGAAACTAGTAGAGCTCTTAGTGATTTGCAAATTCAGTTTAAATAAAAATTTGGTACATGACTACTGATCATGTATGAAAGATGTTGCTACTGGATGAGCACAAGAACTACTCAATAGATTTTGATGTACTCCTGATCATGTATGCAAGATGTTGCCACTGGATGCATGGATGCATGACTGGGACATGACTACTCAGTAGATTATGACACCTGATAATGACAGTAAATTGTTAACAAATTACAGTTTACTGTCCATTTTAGCCTAGCATTCAGTTATCTTTTCACCCTTTTTCTGTCCATTCAGTTATATTTTCAGTAGGAAAATCTGTGTAACAAATTATAGTTTACTGTCATTATCAGTTTACTGTCCATTTTTGTTTTGATTTTACTGTATGTATCTTAACTGAATCTTAACTGAAATTTGACCATGTCTTGTTCCTTTTTTGCAATTATAAAAAGGGAAAGAAAAACAACCATTGAACCAACAGATAATTGATTTGGTAGAACAAGTCTTGTTGCCAGTCTTGAACCAATAGATAATCTTAATTGAAATTTGACTATGTCTTGTTGCCAGTCCTAATGAAAATGCAACTGAATTTCCAACAACCTACTAGGTAGAACAATCCATTTATATCATGAATATATGAAGGGAAGGACATGATTGCTACATGATTGCCATTATACTCCTTGGTGCTAGTTGCCAGTACTGTAGCTTCTAGCTTAAATTGTTTGCTACATCTCAGCATTATTTCTCAGTGCTACAAATGTGTTTAACTTGTAGCTTCTAGCTTAAGTGAGTAGCCAGTACTGTAGTGGGTAGCTTAACTTGTTTAAGTACTGCCAGTTAGTAGTACTGCTACTGAGTAGATGAACTCCATTTAACTAGCTTAATTGAGTTTCAATTGTGTAGTGAAGTTCTTCTATTTTGTATGATGCGGTTCACGCTTAAACTGTCATGCTATGTAGTCTGTTGGATCATCTATGTACTATGTATGCTGTGGCATGTGGTGTGGTCGATGCTGAGATGTCAACTCTATGTACTATGTATGCTGTGGCATGTGGTGTGGTCCGAGTGATCAGGTTTCAAATGATTTTGAATTTTTATGATTTTTATGCACATAGGTGAAGCCACTGACTACACTTCAGGTTCTACTCCTGGAACACTTCAGGAGTTTTACTTCATAACTGGAGTATTTTGATGATATTGGGGGGTTTTGTCTCCGACCATCGTGTCGTGATGATATTGTGGGGTGTAGTGGGGTTGCAGCGGGGCGGGGGTGGGATAATGATTTTGCAGGTACCCCGAGAGGCCCTTGAGTTTGTCGGAATGTCGATTAACTTCTATTTTGGCAAATTCGGGTACTCCATATGTCATATTTTCAGCAAAGATCATGCTGAAATAGGACATATGGGGTACTTGAGACTAATGCATGGGCCGGGGTATCTTAGTACTTAGTTAAGTAGGATCAACTGCCCCTTTTTGTTTTGCTAATGTGTACTAGGTGCTCCCATCTTCTGTGTCATTGTTACCCTAATTTATAGTCCAGTACAATTGGCCTTTCAGTATAGCCTGTTATCATGCATGTTTTATGATCTGTTGTAAGGGTACTAATTGGTCTCTTCTGCTGCTTATTAGAGATGGGGGGAAGCAGCCACCACCGCTCTGCGACACCGCAGTACGAGTTGGATGCTTCCGAGTTCTTCAGTATCATACTTGGGACTTCAGTATCATCCATGACGCAGGTATATAAAATGAGAGATCTCCCCTTCACCCATCTCATTATGATATCTGTTGTTTGCTACATCACTCATAGTCCAAAACTGCAGAGGCTGCCTGACAGTTTTATGAACATGCTAGGTGAAGATCCGCCAAATAATGTGAAGCTGCGACAGGCCGGCAGCGGGTTTCGCAGGCAGTGGGATGTGGAGTTGTTGATCAAGGAGGGCCACATGTACTTGTCTTGTGGGTGGGAGAAGTTCTACCGTGCCTACGACCTGTGGCTGGGGTACTTCCTTCTCTTCAGGTATGACAATGACGCCACCATGCTCATCTGAAGGTGTTCAACGCGACTATGTGTTGCATGCGCTACGCTGACGATGATGATGCCGGTACGTTCTGCCTCTTCTTATTCCTCTACATTTGTCTTTGTCTCACATCGATTGTTAACGGTCATTGTTGCATTTGGACAGGTAATGGGAGCAGGAGCAGCAACACTGGCTACAACCAAAGCAGCAGCGACTATGGCTGTAGTAAAAGCAACACCGATTCTGGCTTTAGCGAAAGCAGCAGCGATTCTGGCAGCAGCATAGACAACAATAAGGATGATCCGTACTGGAGTGCGGGAGAAGAGGAGCAGAGTGGGGATGAGGAGCTGCAGGATGACGATGGGTATCAGGCTGAGGATGACCTAGCGCTGGTGGTGGCTGACCAAGGGCAAGAGATGGTGGTGGCTGACCATGGGCAAGAGATGGTGGTGGCTGGCCATGGGCAAGAGATGGAGGTGGCTGAGGATGACCTAGCGATGGTCGTGCCCGTCCTGCCTGAAGGTGGCCTCGCGATGGTGGTGGTTCCTGACAATGACCACGCACCGGTGGTGGCGCCGGCGATCCCACAGCTAGGCGACATGACCACGCCAATTATGGTAGAAGACTACATCCCACTGCCTCCACCGACTCGTCGCTCTTGGCGTATCAGACTAAGGAAGGAGAAGGAGAAGAACAATGAGAACTGAACTATGTCAGGTATGTCAGATATCCAAAATGATATATATATATATATATATATATATATATGCTTAGTTACCTATGTTATCTCTAATATGCTTAGTTTCCTATAGGTTAGCTTCATTTTACCTAAGTTGGCTCTAATATGCTAACTTAGAGCTTATATGCTTAGTTTCCTATAGGTTAGCTCCAAAATAACTTATGTTAGCACAAAATGATCAAGTTTACATAATAAGCTTATAGTCTTTTTCTTATTCTTCTTTTTTTCCAAAATGACATAGGTTAGCTTCATTTTACCTTCTTATTCTTCTTCTAGTGTTCTTCTTCTTCTAGTATTCTTCTAGTCTTCTTCTTCTTCTTCTAACTTCTTGTTTATCATTTTGCATATTTGATTTAATTCACGGAAGCTTGCATGGATGGAGTGCTTCTTTTCCATTTATGTTTTTATTTTGTATCAATGTGAAACTTTTGTAATATGTAACGATGGAACTATGTGTTGGCTATGTATGTATATATGATGGAACTTGTGTGTTGGCTATGATTGTTATATGGATGCTTGTTGTATATATATGTGTTGGATATCTCATATGTGAAATAGTGACCTGAGATTAAGAAAAAACAAAAAAAATAAAAAAACTGTTACTAATGGCGCACTACCACGTGGTGCGCCATTAGTATAGCAGACGCTAGTGGCGCACTCTGGGCAAAACTAATGGCGCACTGCATGGTGCGCCATTAGTATACCAGATACTAATGGCGCACCAGTGGTGCGCCATTAGTAAAAAATACTAGTGGCGTGATACTAATGGCGCACTAGTAGTGCGCCATTAGTAGGCAAAACCGGTGCGCCATTAGTAGGCCTTTTCCTAGTAGTGTCTACTTGACCACTAGACTGCGGATGATAAGGAGATATGATTCTATGATTGACATCATACTTAGCAAGCATCTTACGGAAAGCGTCATGAATAAAATGTGAACCACAATCAGTCATAAGATATCTAGGGACTCCAAACCTCGGAAAAATAACTTCTTTAAGCATTTTAATAGAAGTGTTATGATCAGCACTACTAGTTGTAATAGCTTCTACCCACTTAGTAAAGTAATCAACAACAACTAAAATATGTGTATAACCATTAGAGGCAGGAAAAGGTCCCATATAATCAAAGCCCCACACATCAAACGGTTCAATAACAAGAGAATAATTCATAGGCATTTCTTGACGTCTACTAATATTACCAATTCTTTGACATTCATCACAAGATAAGACAAACTTACGAGCATCTTTGAAGAGAGTAGGCCAACAAAAACCAGATTGTAGTACCTTGTGTGCAGTTCTATCTCCAGCGTGGTGCCCTCCGTAAGATTCAGAATGACACGTGCATAGGATCTGTTCCTGTTCATGCTCAGGTACACAACATCTAATAACACCATCTACTCCTTCTTTAGAAAGGTGTGGGTCATCCCAAAACTAATGTCTTAAATCATAAAAGAACTTTTTCTTTTGCTGGTATGTGAAACTAGGCGGTATAAATTTAGCAACAATATAATTAGCATAATCAGCATACCATGGAGCAGTACGAGAAGCATTAATGATCGCTAATTGTTCATCAGGAAAGCTATCATCAATAGGCAGTGGGTCATCAAGAACATTCTCTAACCTAGACAAGTTGTCTGCAACGGGGTTCTCAGCTCCTTTTCTATCAATAAATGTGCAAATCAAATTCTTGGAGCAGGAGAACCCATCTAATGAGTCTAGGCTTAGCATCTTTCTTTTCCATAAGATATTTAATAGCAGCATGATCAGTGTGAATAGTAACTTTGGAATCAACAATATAAGGTCTAAACTTATCACATGCAAACACAACTGCTAAGAATTCTTTTTCAGTAGTAGCATAATTTCTCTGGGCAGTGTCAAGAGTCTTACTAGCATACTGGATAACATTTAATTTCTTATCAACTCTTTGCCCTAGAACAGCACCTACAACATAATCACTAGCATCACACATAATTTCAAAAGGTAAATTCCAATCAGGTGGCTGAACAACAGGTGCAGTGATCAAAGCTTTCTTAAGTGTTTCAAATGCTTCTACACAATCATCATCAAAGACAAAAGGAATATCTTTTTGCAATAAATTAGTCAGAGGCCTAGAGATCTTAGAAAAGTCCTTAATGAACCTCCTATAAAAACCGGCATGACCAAGGAAACTTCTTATACCTTCTATGTCCTTGGGACATGGCATCTTTTCAATAGCATCAACTTTGGCTTTGTCAACTTCAATACCTCTCTCGGAAATCTTATGCCCCAAGACAATGCCTTCATTAACCATAAAGTGACACTTTTCCCAATTCAGAATGAGACTAGTGTCTTCGCATCTCTGCAAAACTCGATCAAGGTTGTTCAAGCAATCATCAAAAGAGGATCCATAAACGGAGAAATCATCCATGAATACCTCACAAATCTTTTTACAAAAATCAGAGAATATAGCCATCATGCATCTTTGAAAGGTAGCAGGTGCATTACATAAACCAAAAGGCATACGTCTATAAGCAAAAGTACCAAAAGGGCAAGTAAAAGTAGTTTTTGATTGATCTCCCGCTGACACGGGTATTTGAGAGAAACCAGAATAACCATCTAGAAAGCAAAAATGTGTGTGTTTGGATAGTCTTTCTAGCATTTGATCAATAAAGGGTAAAGGGTAATGATCCTTCTTAGTAGCCTTATTTAATTTACGGAAATCAATTACCATCCTATAACATGTAGTAATTCTTTGCGGGATCAATTCATCTTTATCATTAGGAACAACGGTGATACCTCCTTTTTTAGGAACACAATGGACAGGGCTTACCCATTCACTATTAGCAACAGGATAAATTATACCTGCCTTGAGGAGCTTCAATATCTCCTTTCTTACCACTTCTTTCATCTTGGGATTTAGTCGTCGTTGAGGATCTCTAACTGGTTTGGCATCGTCCTCCAATTTAATTTTATGTTGGCATAACGTGGGACTAACGCCCTTAAGATCATCCAGAGTATATCTAATAGCAGCTCGGTGCTTCTTCAGAGTTTTCAATAATCTTTCTTCTTCTTGCTCTGAAAGGTTAGCACTAATAATAACAGGATATATTTTCTTTTCATCAAGATAAGCATACTTAAGATTATCAGGTAAAGGTTTAAGTTCAAACATGGGATCACCCTTGGGTGGAGGGGGGTCCCCAAGAATTTCAACGGGGAGGTTATGTTTCAAAATAGGTTCCTGTTTAAGGAATACTTCATCTATTTCCCTTCTTTCTTTCATAAACATATCATTTTCATGGTCTAGCAAATATTGTTCTAACAGATCAGTAGGAGGCACGGCAATAGAAGCAAGACCAATTATTTCATCTTTACTAGATAATTCTTTATCATGAGGTTGTCTACGAAATTTAGCAAAATTAAATTCACGAGTCATATCATCTAAGCCAATCGTAAAAACATCCTTTTCGCAATCAATCCTAGCATTAACAGTGTTTAAGAAGGGTCTACCAAATATAATGGGACAAAAGGCATCTTGTGGAGAAACAAGAACAAGAAAATCAGCAGGGTATTTGACCTTCCCACACAAGACTTCAACATCTCTAACAATTCCAAAAGGCTTAATAGTATCTCTATTGGCAAGCTTAATTGTGACATCAATATCTTCTAACTCAACAGGTGCAATGTCATGCATAATTTCTTTATATAAATCATAGGGTATTGCACTAGCACTAGCACCCATATCACATAACCCATGGTAACAATGATCTCCTATTTTAACAGAAATAACAGGCATGCCTACAACTGGTCTATGTATCTTAGCATCAGTTTTGCAATATTAGCAGTTTCGCCACAAAAGTAAAAACATGCCCATCTAAATTATCATCCAAGAGATCTTTAACCATAGCAATACTAGGTTCAACTTTGATTTTCTCAGGAGGTGTATAAGTTCTAGTATTACTCTTACGAATAACAGTTGAAGCTTTAGCATGATCCTTTATCCTAACAAGAAAAGGTGGTTTCTCAACATAAGTAGTAGGAACAATAGGATCACTATAAGTGATAGTCTTTTCTTCAACTGTAATAGGTGCAACTACTTTCACTTAAACAGGGGGATTATATTTAAACCACTTCTCTTTAGGGAGATCAACGTGAGTAGCAAAAGATTCACAGAAAGAGGCTACTATCTCAGAGTCAAGTCCATACTTAGCGCTAAATCCACGAAAAGCATCGGTATCCATAAAAGATTTAGCACAATCAAACTTAGGTGTCATACCTGACTCCTTACCATCGTCGGAACCCCAATCTTCAGAGTTGCGTTTAATTTTTTCCAATAAGTCCCATTTGAAATCAATAGTCTTCAGCATATAAGAACCAGCACAGGAAGTATCGAGAAGGTTGCGATTATTAAGAGAAAGCCGAGCATAAAAATTTTGAATAATCATTTCCCGGGAGAGCTCATGATTGGGGCATGAATATAACATTGACTTAAGCCTCCCCCAAGCTTGAGCGATGCTTTCTCCTTCACGAGGCTAGAAATTATATATGTAATTACGATCACGATGAACATGATGCATAGGATAGAACTTCTGGTAAAATTCCAACTTCAATCGCTTATAATTTCAAGATCTCGTATCATCACATAGCCTATACCATGTCAATGCATCTCCCTTAAAAGATAAATGTAAGACCTTCCTTTTGACAATATCATCGGGAATACCTGCAAGCTCAAATAATCCACAAACTTCATCCACAAAGATAAGGTGTAAATCGGGATGCAATGTTCCATCTCCTATAAATGGATTAGCTAGCAGTTTCTCTATCATACCCGAAGGAATCTCAAAATAAACATTTTCATAAAGTTCAGTAGGTTGAGGAGGAACTCTTTGCTCTTCTGGTCGGGGTGAAGATACCCCGAACAAGCCCCTCAAAGGATTAGTTTCCATAGTGACAAGTAACAGAAAATTTCAGCACACTAAATAAATGTTTCCTTACCAAGTTCCACTCACCAGAAGCGCTACACTCCCTGGCAACGGCGCCAGAAAAGAGTCTTGATGACCCACAAGTGTAGGGGATCTATCATAGTCCTTTTGATAAGTAAGAGTGTCGAACCCAACGAGGAGCAGAAGGAAATGATAAGCGGTTTTCAGTAAGGTTTTCTCTGCAAGCACTGAAATTATAGGTGATAGATAGTTTTGTGATAAGATAAATAGTAATGAGTAACAAGTAAACAAAGTAAATAAAGTGAAGCAAGGTGGCCCAATCCTTTATGTAGCAAAGGATAAGCCTGGACAATGTCTAATAATGAGAAAGGAGCTCCCGAGGACACATGGGAATTATCGTCAAGCTAGTTTTCATCACGTTCATATGATTCGCGTTCGGTACTTTGATAATTTGATATGTGGGTGGACCGGTGCTTGGGTACTTTCCTTACTTGGACAAGCATCCCACTTATGATTAACCCCTATTGCAAGCATCCGCAACTACAACAAAAGTATTAAGGTAAACCTAACCATAGCATGAAACATGTGGATCCAAATCAGCCCCTAACGAAGCAACACATAAACTAGGGTTTAAGCTTCTGTCACTCTAGCAACCCATCATCTACTTATTACTTCCCTATGCCTTCCTCTAGGCCCAAATAATGGTGAAGTGTCATGTAGTCGACGTTCACATAACACCACTAGAGGAAAAGACAACATACATCTCATCAAAATATCGAACGAATACCAAATTCACATGACTACTAATAGCAAGACTTCACCCATGTCCTCAGGAACAAACGTAACTACTCACAAAGCATATTCATGTTCATAATCAGAGGTGTAATAATATGCATTAAGGATCTGAACATATGATCTTCCACCAAGTAAACCAATAAGTATCAACTACAAGGAGTAATCAACACTACTAGCAACCCACAGGTACCAATTTGTGGTTTTGGATACAAGATTGGATACAAGAGATGAACTAGGGTTTGAGAGGAGATGGTGCTGGTGAAGATGTTGATGGAGATTGACCCCCTCCCGATGAGAGGATCGTTGGTGATGACGTTGGTAATGATTTCCCCCTTCCGGAGGGAAGCTTGCCCATCATTTTTTCCAGGGTAAAAGCCTTCATATAGTGGAAGATGGACACCGGAGGGCCACTAGGGGGCCCAGGAGACAGGGGCGCGCCCAGTAGGGGGGCGCCCCCACCCTCCTGGCCAGGGTGTGGGCCCCCTGATGTATTTCTTTCGCTCAATAATTCTTAATAAATCCAAAAATATGTTTCGTGGAGTTTCAGGACTTTTGGAGCAGTGCAGAATAGGTTTCCAATGTTTGCTCCTTTTCCAGCCAGAATTCCAGCTGCCGGCGTTCCCCCTCTTCATGGTAACCTTGTAAGATAAGAGAGAATAGCCATAAGTATTGAGATATAATGTGTAATAATAGCCCATAATGCAATAAATATTGATATAAAAGCATGATGCAAAATGGACGTATCAACTAGTCATCTAGTCCTTCATAAAAGATATGTCCACCCAGGGCGGATAATAATGATGAGGATGATTATCAAGTAAAACATGGTACCTTTGATAAGCCTTAACAAGACGTTCACTAGGTTTTTGAATAAAGTTGTTTATCGTGTGTCTGGCCTCATAAGATACTCTCTCCCATTTTTGCAAGCACCTAAAACCTTGTTTTGCCAAAATAACTGAATTTGTTTTTTGCCACGCCTTAGAGGAATGTGATTCCATGAAGAATTTTTGCAAGCACTTAGAACTTTTGTCAATGCTTCTCCAAAAGAAAATTTGATTTTTTTTCTATTTGTTTTCGATTTTACTGTTCAATGAGCTCATTTGAGCTCGAGAGCAGAAAGGTACTTTCGAGTTATGAAACTCTTTTCACAACTTATGAGACATTCCCTAAACCTATAACTCAAATATATTCCTTTTCACGATCTAATTGCAAAAAGACATTTTTTTTCTTGATATAATAATTTCTAGTTCATTCTGAAAACCTCTTCAATAATTTCAAAGGATCTAGAATTCTGTCACACTAAGAAAATATTTACATATCTGCTTGAGTCATCCTAAAAGATAGATAAATCCACTGCTTGCAACAACACTTATTGGATTACACAAATCAGTAATAGGTATGTTTGTCAATGAGTTCGTTGCTGGTTGTTCCTTATGACCTTTGAATGGTATTTTAGGCACCCTAATCTTGGACGATAGTTGCAATTGTCAGCTGATACATAATCAAATGACTTCAAAAATCCATCACTATGGAATTTCTCCATGCGTATTTCATCGATGTGACCAAATGCAGTGCCACACATATGTAGTATTACTTTAGTCTTGTGACATTTAGCGTCAATTTTTAGAATGTTTAATCTTATCATTAGCACTCATAACGTGTATCCCATTCAAGTATGGCTTTATATTATTTATAACTTCAAACTATTTATATTTTATGAACATCCTCCTCGCAACAAAGTTAGTGTCATGGGCTAGAGTGTGCAAAACTCTAAATAAATTATAAAAATAAAAACGAAGATAATACGCAAATGATATAGTTCTCCCTCTATAAACTAATATACGATCTTTTAGATACTAAAGTAGGTATCTAAAAGATCTTCTATTAGTTTCCAGAGAAAGTAACTTTTACAATGCTCACAACATGTATCTTAATCTCATATCAGCTAATCATTTAAGCCGTAGTATTTCTCACATTGAGTTGCAACAGTATATAACTTTTCATTTTCATTGATTAAAACAATGAGAACATGTATCCATCATTTCCTACACCGTGTCTTTTTCATCTACAAAATACAAACAGTACTACATTATTCGAAAAAATTCGGGAGATATAACTCACAACAGAAGTTCTGCCCTTCCATCCGTCTAGCCACTGAAATAACATTTGGCTGACCAGCATGCACGTGGCGCGCTATTCTAAAGAACGTCTTTTTTCCGGAACCCTCGCTCGTGACATTAAAATGCCGCACTAATGACACTATATCGGTCCACAAAATTCTCGCCGAGTTATCTCTGACATCAAAAGCCGTTTCTCTTTTTGCGTCCGTCCAAGCACTTCTCGTCGAGTTATCTCCAACATCAAAAGTCGTTTCTTTTTTGCGTCCGTCCAAGCGCCGAAAGAACATTTACTGGATCGATATCCACGTGTGGCACCATCTAATCGATGTTTGTAGAAATCAAAACTTTCTATAAAAAAAGAGCAACAACCATTTAAATATTTGCATATTTATTTTGCACACCGTCTATGGAGTAAATAGACATGAACAAAGTCATGCATAGTGTAATGGAGATAGGAACTGCAATGCTTATCATAAAACCCTCTTTTTTTCAGCCAAAAGAAATACACAGACAAAAAAAAAAAAAAAAACTGGCCTTCGGCTGTCCGCTTCTCCTTCCACCTTTAAATAACCAGCAGCCCCACTCTTCCCTTCCTCAACCCCGCCTCCTCCCCCAAAACGCCAAAACCCAAACCCCACTCGGCGAAGAAGGAGAAGAAGCGGCGCAATGCTGGAGGCGGCGGCGATCCCTGAGCTGTGGAGCACCGTTCACGGGTGGTTCACCCCATGGGTGCTGTTCCTCATGCTCAACCTCGTCGTCTTCACCATCGTCGTCACCTCCATGGCCACGGCCCCGGCGAAGGGCGGAGAAGGGGCTGCGCCCGGTGCTGACTGCGAGAGGAGGAACCTGGCCGGCCGGCCGTCAATGGAGCTCGACCGGCACCGGTCGCCCAACCTGCCTCGCTTCACCGCCCCCGCACCTGAGGCCCCGGCGACCGGAGTACTGGATCTGGGGCAGCCCGACAATCAGCCGCCGCCGCTCGAGATGGAGCCGGAGAATCCGGGTGAGCGCGAGCACGCGCACATGGAGAGGAGCATGTCTGAGGCGGCAGTGGAGGCCGAGCTGCCGCGGCGGCCGGCGAGGCTGCGCAAGTCGGCGTTCGCGCACGTCGTGGCCAAGAAGGACACCGAGGTGGTGGAGGTGCGCAGGCTGGCGACGACGACGGACGCGGAGCGCCGCCGCCCCCTGGTGGTCAAAGTGGAGGAACCGGCGTCGGAGGAGGAGATCCAGGAGGCCGGCAGCGAGGTGGACGCGCGCGCGGACGAGTTCATCAACAAGTTCCACCACCAGCTGAAGCAGCAGCGCATCGACTCCTTCAGGCGCTCCCGGAATACGCTCCACCGCCGCCGGACGGCCGTGCTGCCAGAGGCGCGCTAGGCTGGCGTCTCCCGCAGCCGCGGGTGCTCCTTGATGCTCCACAGAGCTGCTTCCCGCGCTAGTAGCTGAGTCGATGAATAATAAATAACCAAACAAAACCTGGCTTCCGAATCTTTGCTAAGAAATGACATGGTGGCGAGCCAGCTCTCAAGCGTTAAACCAACCAATGTTGTGTGTGCCGTTCGGCCATGCGATGCGCCGGGGAATCTGATATATGTTTAATGCTGATGATGGTTCTTCTGCACCTTTCTGTCACCACACACCCTCCCAACGAAAACAGTTATTCTTTCCCGTTCGGCTATTCTGTTCTGCACATTGATCTCGTGCGGGTTTGTATGTGCTCAGGTTCCTTTTGTTTCCGCGGCGTCATGTGGTGTGAAGACAGCACACCGCAAAGTAAGCACATGCAGCAATAATTTGCCACTGTTTCAGTCATTTGCTCAGAAATGCATTGCAGAGCATGGTTACAGGGGTAGGTAGTTTAGTATTTAATTCAGTTCACTAGATCATTGATGGGGCGCGTTGACGGGTCCATCTATAAAAAACTTAATAAATGTTGATGGTACAAATACAAGACAAATTGAGTTGCATTGTATCAATATAGACTGAACATATTTGATCAAAATTCTAGTCTTGGTCAAAGTTGGGATGTAACTGCATAAATTGACACTGCATATTCGTGCAAGAACAAGGACAATTAGCATTTACAGAATTAAAAAAACATACATTTATATATCTAGAGATGACATGTCATGACATACTTGTGTAACCTAGGCAATGACATTCGCGAGTTAGAAACAAAGTAGATTGTATCTTCTATCTTGTTAGAATAGGAGCCCAATAATCTAAGCAGGCATAACTATGAGGCTATGACTTCACTGGTTCAAAAGCTTTTGTGCTGATCAAGGGCAGCAAATATACACTCCACCTACTTAAGGCTGGGGGAGGGATTGGTTTCCGCATGGTTGAAGGCTTGGAACAACATGATTACCTGACAAATATAGATTAGATCAGTCGCATAAAACAATCAATTATTGATTTTTGTACGCAAAACTGATCAGAAGTCCCAAGTGCTTCACTGAACAGAAATTTAGGAGACGGATAAATGATAGTATGAAGCTTTGCGGTCCTAGCGGCAACACAAGAGAACAAAGAACGTTATCAACTAGAGGCCATGTTCTTAAATTTCCATGACATCTGCACATAACAGCAGGCAAGGCAAATGGAAGTGTTAAATCTAATGAACGCCTTGTTCAAAAAAAATCTAATGAAAGCCAATTAGTTTGCCAGCACAAAACTCCAAGAAAGTATCGAGACAGAGACGGTGCAGGCTCCATGGGAGGTCGTTAGATCTAGCTACATCACGTGCCCTGCAAACTACTCGATAAGCGCCCTTAACTGAAGCTAAACCCAGGCATACGTCGGGCCGGGCCGGGTTTCGGGCTAGGCTTGTAAAAGCCCGACCATCTTTTCTCAAACCCGAGCCCGGCGTGAAGCCCGCATGCACTCTTTTCTCAAGCCTGAGCCCAGCCCGAAGCCCGACATGCACTCTTTTCTCAAGCCCGAGCCCGGCCCGAAATCAAGCCCGAAACCCGAAAACCTGGACCAAATGTTGTTTTCTAGTGTTCGCACGTGTAAGCCCGGCCTGGATCTCGAAAGCCCAGCCTAAAATTCTGGAAAAGAGAAGCCTGAGCCCGGCGTGAAGTACCTTTTGGGCTGCAAAATCAGGCCCGAGCCCGGCCCGAATGTCAAGCCCGAAGCCCAATTTTTTTGGGCTGGGTTGTCCATGCCCGGGTTTAACTGAAACACATACATGCTCTTACACCAAAACGGCTTACTAAAATTGACAGTCAAAGGATCAAAATTATTACCTCATGACGTCATGTGCATTATCTTAGGCATTGAACATGAACTGAACAGTTCCCTTCCATCTGCACATAAGGTGGAGCTGGGCATTTATGCATCACTTGGAACGGAAAAATAATGGAGCCTCTCGACTCTGAGATGTAAAGAAAATCGACGCTAGAGGACCGATCTGACAATTAGAAGGGAACAAGCCGTATGAATCAAAATGTTTCCCTTTAAATTAACAGCATGCCTCATTCCTTCTTCCTTCCTTCTTTTATTTGTTCTCTCTTCAAAGTGCACGCAAAGGCACTATTTATTCTCGTGTCAACTCGCTTATTTTCCTGCCAAATCACGGAAATATAAAAACTGCTGGAATTTGGCACAAAAGAGAGAGGTAGGACTTTAAATTGGGAGCGACCTTGCCTTTTGTCACAAATCATAAGCTAGCTGAATAGGCTTGTGCGATTGGGCTTTAAGGGGAGGTCTGGAGTTCGAATCCGTGATCTCTACTATCCCTGCTCTTCAAATGGACAAGAAAAAAAAGTTACGTCGCAAGCCCAGCTCGGCCCACAGGAGCGCGTCAACCCAGGACAGACCACATACCAACTCACGAGCCTGGATGATTGACGTATACGTTTGCTGAAAAAAAGAACGTACGGAAAAGATGGGACGGATGGGCGAAAACACGAACGAAGTTACCATGGTAAGAAGCTCGTGAGAATTATATGTGCAAACAAAGCCTTGTGTGCACGTGGAAAAGGAACATTTAGCTTCTCAGTTTCACCGGGTGTGAAGTAATCAATCCGCTATTTTTTCATTCATTGCACGACGACATTTTAAGAGTTTTGTTACGTCATTGTATGCCAGAGAAGCTCCATTAATTATTCAATCTACTTTTCCTTTCAATCGAGAAGATTTTAAAGTATGAAGTTTCTGAATATTATAGGAAACATGAACCATTTCCTCAATTCTAAATAGGTTTTTGAAAATTATGTACACTTTCAAAGAACGCAAGCAAAATTTAAACAAGAATATCTTTTAAAATTCACAAACATTTTTCGAAAACACTAATTTTTTTAATAACAACATGTACATTATATGAATTTGTGAACATTTTTTTAAAACAGGAATATGTGTTGAAAAGATGGGACAGATGGGCGAAAACACGAACGAAGTTACCGTGGTAAGAAGCTAGTGAGAATTATATGTGCAAACAAAGCCTTGTGTGCACGTGGAAAAGGAACATTTAGCTTCTCAGTTTCGCCGGGTGTGAAGTAATCAATCCGCTATTTTTCCATTCATTGCACGACGACATTTTAAGAGTTTTGTTACGTCATTGTATGCCAGAGAAGCTCCATTAATTATTCAATCTACTTTTCCTTTCAATCGAGAAGATTTTAAAGTATGAAGTTTCTAAATATTATAGGAAACATGAACCATTTCCTAAATTCTAAATAGGTTTTTGAAATTATGTACACTTTCAAAGAACGCAAGCAAAATTTAAACAAGAATATATTTTAAAATTCACAAACATTTTTTGAAAACACCAATTTTTTTAATAACAACATGGACATTATATGAATTTGTGAACATTTTTTTAAAACAGGAATATGTGTTGAAAATTCATAACATTTTTCGAAAATGTTTATCTTTTATATGGGAACATTATTTTGAATTGTGAAAAAAATCACTAAACAAAGAATATTTTTTGAATCTTTTAGCATTTTCTAAAATGGCCATTTCTTTTTAGAAATCTCGAACAATTTTGAAAAGCAATAAATGTTTTTGGAAAAATGGAACACCTTTTTCAAGTTCCGAATATTTTACAAAATACCAAAAAAATTGGAATTCAGAAAAAAAATCCAAAAAATGATTTTCTTTTAAGTTCTTTACGTTTTCCTAGAATTTCGAATTTATGGAATAATTTCTGTAAGAAAAATAAACTTGCAAGGGAAAAAGGAGATAGAGAAAGGAGAATAAAAATAGAAGTAAGATATAGAAATAAAGAAAAATGGGCAAGCCCATTATTGGTTGTCCTGTGTGAAGCTATGACTATTTGTCGCCCTATACAGAAAATAGAATTTTCTCAGCTGCGTGTGCCGCAAAATAAGTGGGCTGACTTTGCTGGGCACAACGCGTGGCCCATGTACGAAATTCTGAAATAGTATTTTTCTAGCAGACGAACGCATAAGAATTTAGTATCACCTCAGATAGAAAAAAAATCGGCGGTGAACGAATGAAAAAATTGGCGAAACACACCTTGCTTTATTAGTAGGTATAGATATAGATTAGGTAAATGTATATATATATATATTTGCATAATGTGCGCAGCGGAGGAACAATATAATTTAGAGCTCATTGACCAAGCAAGCAGTTGGCTAACATCAGCGGCATTTAAAAAATAAATTACACATCGCTGCGTGCAACTTGACTGACTTAAGTTGGAGATAACAATTCCTTGAGACGAGGAAATCTGAGACTCTTGTGTACAATTCCTTGACGCAGCAATGACAGTTCGGCCATGTCGTCCGTCACTCATACCGGTGCAGGCGGGTCAACATCACCAATGCCTGCCTGACGAAGAGAAGGGACATCGAGATCTAACGGCACGGCAAGTACTGACGATAGAAATGCTAATTAACCGCTGTGATGCTAGTC
The DNA here is from genome assembly GCF_002162155.2 of Triticum dicoccoides. Classification (NCBI taxonomy): domain Eukaryota; kingdom Viridiplantae; phylum Streptophyta; class Magnoliopsida; order Poales; family Poaceae; genus Triticum; species Triticum dicoccoides. The sequence continues at coordinate 498,363,428 of NC_041393.1, read as the reverse complement.
ACCGGCGACGAGGTCACGGGAGTCAGAGCGCGTGAAGTATGGGGCTGAAATTTCCCAGAAATCTTCTGTGGGAGTTCGAGCGTTCTAGGAGGAGGAAAGAACAGGCTCGGATCTCCTGCTAGAATCGAACGAGGATTCATCAGGCCGTCGCACAGCACGAACGAGAGCGAAAAGCCCTAGAATTGACCGCTAGGTGTCGCTCGCTGGATGTTGATGCGGTCGGTACATGTACGACGACGTGGTCTATATGCATGAAAAATAAATTGTACAGCGAGGCGCGGTTTGTGGATAATTTGGCCCGAATCCGCGGTGCACGGTCACGACCGGTCGTCGTCCAGTGTGCGCGCCGCGTCAGTGGTCTACGTGAGCTGGACCACAGGTTTGTGAGGTTTGATGTAGGTTGTGCGTGGCGGTAACATGCCAGCCCTACCGAGCCCCGAATTAAGTACCAACCGCTTTCTCGATTTTAATCGTGATGTTCGTGTCGTACGTCTAAAAATAACATATGTCCGTCTCTTGTCGATTGAGTACTTTGTTATTATCGTTTACTAGTACAGATGCCCGTGCGTTGCACCGGGCAGAAAAAAAGAACATGTGTCATTGTGCACCATTTTTATATCCAATTTCAAAGTACGGTTAAACATGAAAAATTCCTTATTTTTAATAAAATTTGACATTTTCACAAAATTTGGGACACTTTTTAAGAATAGTTAACATTTTTATGAAAATTTGAACATTTCTCAAAAAAATACTATATTTTTCCGGAAAAAGTACATTTTTAACCGATGTTTTTTTATGAAAAGAATATTTTTTTGTTGTACGCTTCTAAATGGACTTTGTTTTAGTAAAGATGGAACTTTTTTAGGTTTTTAAAAAATGCGAACATAATTGTTTGGAAAAAATGGTGTGAACATATGTAAAACAGTGAACATTTAAAAGCTATTTTTACTGTGTTAAGTATTTTTACAGATATTTTTTAGAGCAATATTGTTAGGGATTTTTCACAGATGGTTGTTTGGTTCGGAAGAGTTTATTTTTTTTAACTACTTGGGTTTGCCCAAATAAATCACTTGACGTTACCTTTTATTAAAAGTAAGGACCGGTTGTTTCATCCAAGCAGCATATATGACCATGGATGTGAATGAAAACATCAAAAGGGGACAATACTACTTTTTGCCGAATAATACACCACCGCAATCATGGGAGTCCGGTTAACGATTTTCATTGAATCTGAAGCCATTATTGAATAAGTAAATGTACCCGTGCGTTGCAACGGGAGATAATATCCCAGTTTTACAATCAAGTTTAGTGGCTCACATCCAAGCTCTAGACCAATACTTAGCATGAATTTCTGTAATCCATATATCTAGTTTCCATCATTTCCGTGGCAAAAAAAGTGATGCTTCCTGTATTGAGATTGTGCAAATGGGCCAACATGGAGTTCAAATACTCAAAAAACAATCAAATAGTGAGACATACACATACTACACGAGCCTTTTTTCCCTTCAAAATACACAGATCAGGTTTTGCATATTAAGCTGCACAGGTACTGAATGTTTTAACAACCGATGCTGAATAAAATAGTACCTAGGCACCGAATTAAAATAGGGTTGGTAGCAAATCATCCACAGAACGGACCAAGATAGTTCATGGAAGGCAATGCATTGGGTATTGTTGACTTTCTGAAATTGTAGTACATACATGTTGAATGTCAAAATGTTGAGTATGAACTATAATTTGCTTGCTCCTGAGAAGATAAAACCGACATAAATATGATTACCATCCCGCAATAATTAAAATTGAGACTCCCAGGTCCCAGCAAATTACCATGCTAAAAGGGGGAAAATCTAAAACTCAAAAGCAACTGAAATTAGAATGTAACAACAGATAGTGTTCCATTATCCCATTCCAAGTTCAGCACCCAAGGCATACCTCTTTTTCTCGATAAAAGACGGATTTTATTTCTCAAAATGGAGCATCAAGGGGATACAAACACAATGAGTAACAATAGATAGTGTTCCATTATCCCATTCCAAGGCATACCTCTTAGGTCGGTCTCCCCACATCGATGATGAGTAATGTTCAGAAAGGCTTCTTTCTACCATAATCAGGCATGCAAATTAATCACCCTTCCGGTGTACTCCTTGTTGGCCGCTCCACTATCATGTCTGATAAAAACTAGTCATACGACATTTGTTAGTGATCCTAAAAGATTAACATGATGACCCTCAAGAGGGTCATTTGACGTCAAAGAGAAAGAGAAGGTGATTGGACCATAATGCAGGCAGCCGACTGGCGGCGTGTAGAGGCCTTCGTGACGGGTCACAATCCGCAATCAGACAATTCCAATGCCAGGCCATCAGTCATGAAAATTGCTTACTAAATTATTGCCAAACCTTGTTGTCTTTTTTTGAAACAATTTTTGAAGTTGCAAATTGGACACTTCCCATCCAAGATTTGATGTACTTGTTCCAAATGGTGCTAGCTAACCACCTTCATACTCTGAAAAAATTGTCCATTTTTTGCATGTTTCAGGAAAACACGGCATGCACTATACTGGTTCCCACTTACTCCACTCCAATCTGTTGGAAGGCAATGCAACTCTCGATATTGATCGGGTGCACAATGCACGTATATAAGTACAAAGGAAAGCCCTCAGCCTCATATATACAAGGAAACTAGAGGCGGGGCCGGTAGGAGATTATCCTAACCATATACATGTGTGTAGGCCTACATAATATGTTCAACACCCCCCTGCAGTCGATACGTCACCGGTGGCGGATAGACTGGACCGAAACTCCTCAAATGTAGGCATCGGTAACCCCTTAGTCATGACATCGGCAAACTGCTGAGTGGTAGGAACGTGCAGAATGCGAACGCGTCCGAAACCACCTGCTCACGCACGAAGTGAATGTCGAGCTCGATGTGCTTCATGCTATGATGATGAACGGGGTTGGCGAAGAAGTAGACTGTTGAGACATTGTCATAGTACACAATGGTGGCCGCCGAGACGTCAAGGAGCAACTCCTGGAGAAGCTGCCTGATCCACGAGCACTCGGCGATGGCGTTTGCCACAACACGATACTCAGCCTCGGCGCTGGAGCGATATACCGTGGGTTGTCGCTTAGACGACCACGATATGAGCGAGGGCCACAGGTAGACACAATAGCCTGAAGTGGAGTGCCGTGTGTCCGGACAGCCAGCCCAATCAGCATCACTGTAGGCAACGAGGTCGGTCGAGGATGAGGCCGTCAACATGAGACCTAGAGCCGTGGTGCCGCGGATGTACCGAAGAATCCTCTTCACCAGGTTCCAGTGAGTGTCGCGAGGAGCGTGCATGTGAAGGCACACCTGCTGGACGACATATTGTAGATCCGTCCGAGTGAGCGTCAAGTACTGGAGCGTGCCGACGATGGAGCGATAAAACGCCGCACCTGACGAGGGCGAGCCGTCGAGTGCAGAGACCTTGGCCTTTGTGTCGACAGACGTTGGGACAGGTTTGCCGTTAAGCATGCCTGCCCGTTCAATAAGGTCCTGGGCGTACTGCTGCTGATGGAGGAAGAACCCATCGGCGCGTCACACCACCTCAATCCCGAGGAAGTAGTGCAATGGACCGAGGTCCTTAATGGCAAACTCAGCGCTGAGGCGAGCAGTAAGCTGTCGAAGAAGCTCGGTGGAGGAGGCCATTAGGATGATGTCGTTGACATAGAGGAGCAGGTAAGCAGTCGCCTGGCCCTGATGGTAGACAAACTGCGAGGCGTCCGAGCGGGTAGCTCGAAACCCAAGATGCAGCAGGAAGGCAGCGATGCGCTGGTACCAGGCTCGAGGGCCCTACTTCAACCCGTATAAGGAGCGGGAGAGCAAGCACACATGATCAGGGTGAGCCGCATCGACGAAACCAGTGGCTTGCTGACAGAAAACCTGCTCCCAGAGATGGCCATGTAGGAACGCATTCGACACATCCATCCGATGCACCGGCCACACGCGAGAGACCGCAAGCTGAACGACGGTATGAATCATGCCCGGTTTGACAACCGGAGGAAAAGTGTCGGTGAAGTCGACTCCAGCGCGCTGACGGAATCCGTGCACCACCCAACGAGCTTTGTAACGCTCGAGGGACCCGTCGGGATGAGTCTTATGGCCAAAGACCCACTTGCCAGTGGGTCGCGGGACGAGCTGCCAGGTGCAGTTCCGCAACAGCGCTCAAACTCCTCCTGCATCGCACCGAGTCAATGAGGGTCGCGAAGCGCGACTCAAGCTAACAACGGGAGAAGCAATGGTGTAGATGTCGAGGCAGCAAGGAGGTACTCGTCCGCGAGGTAACGCGTGCTGGGGCACTGGATACCAGCGCGAGCACGGGTGACCATGCGGGTCAGTGCAGGTGGGGCCGGTGGTGCCAGCGGGAGCGCGGAGGATTAACCGAGGGCGACGCTGAGGAAGAGCCCGTTGGGATCACCGTCGAGGCTGTCGAGGAGCCAAGGTCAGGCGCAGTAGACGCGCTCGCTGACGGGGCTGCAGACTCAACGGGAGTCCTGGGCGCCCTGGTGGCCGATGACGGGGCGGCCAGTCCGACCGAAGAGCCTGGCACGGCAGGCGAAGACGGCGGGTCCAACGTCGCGGACTCGGTAGGACCCGTAGGGCGGGACGAGGAGGAGGCCCCAGTCGAGGGCCCAGGCGCGATAGGGGCACCAAAGCCGGGAGGGGGCCCGGGCGCGCCAGGAACCCCGAAGCCAGGGGTCCAAGCGCGGCAGGGGGGCCAAAGCCAGGAGGAGGCCCGAGCATGCGGGAGCGGCCACCATGAGTAGTGCCGGTGGGCACAGGCGGTGATGGCGAGTCGTCCGTCGGTGGTCCTGGTGAAAAGGAAAAACCCTCTCATCAAAGTAAACGTGTCGTGAAGTGAAAACTTGGTGGGAAACCGGGTCTTAACAACGGTAGCCTTTGGTGTTTGGTGGGTATCCGAGAAAAATGCATGCCACAGAGCGAGGTGCGAGTTTGTGAGGGGTGGTGGAGGCGATGCTAGGGAAACAAAGACACCCAAAAACACGAAGATCATCATAGGAGGGGGGGGGTACCAAACAGAAGATGGTATGGTGCAAAACTCCCACGAGCACGACACGTATGAATGTTTAGAAGGAGAGAGGCTGTGGCTAGGGCGTCCGGCCAAAACTGGGGCGGGACGTTAGCATGGAAGATGTAACATCCCAAATTTTCAATTTGGAATGTTATACTTAGATCATCATTGCATATCATATTTTAATGCATTTTGGTTGATCCTAGAAATTCTAAGCAACTCAAGGACCCTTGGAGAGAGTTGGGGATTTTGTTATTTTCATATTTGAGTTTTTCTCAAATTTTAAAAAGAGGATCATTTGGTTTTAATCATTTTTTTCTCTTCAAATATTTCTAATATGAAAATAAAAGAGAGGGGATAAAATGACTTCTCCAAAATAAAGAAATATTGGAGAAAAAAATATTAAAAGCAAATAAGAATTTTTATTTGGACTTTAATTGCTATTTTATTTGAATTAGGAAAAAATGCATTTTTCAAAATTACACTAGAGGCCCATATAAATGTTCACTTTGTTCACAATATTATTAGAGGACCGTGAAAATTTATTTTAGGACTTTTGGACTCCGATTAGTATTTCTTTTATTAGTTTTTCTGCGTCGGGATTTATAAAAAAAAGTGAACTGACTTATCGGGCCGTGTCCGACCTGGACACTGCACTCAGCCGGCCCTTAAAGGCCGAGGCCCGCGACCCCGCCACCCGCCAGCCCCGCAACCCTAGCGCCGTTGTCGCCGTTTTGCCGCCTCCACCGCCGCCGTTCCCCGCCGCTGCCGCGACGCCGCCGCCCCGCCGAGCCGCCGCCCGTCGCCATCGCCAGCCCTGCAACCCTAGCGCCGTCACCGCCGCGCGAAGCCACCTCCACCACAGGAGCCCCGCCGCCGGTCCCGTCGCCACCGAGGTAGCCGCCGCCGCCGTCTGGTTTTCTCGCGAAAACCGAACGATTTTTTTAAACCCTAGATCTAGTTTTTTTAGATTCGTTTGGTTTTTTCGGTTTAGTTAAATAGCGGACGTTCGTCCATACGTTCGTTTTAACATACGTTGTTCGTCAGTTAGCCGCAGACAGCGAACATTCATTCGTTAGCCTGTGTTTTATTTTTCCTGGGTTTTTCCGCGATTATTCTCGATCGCGATCTGTGGCCTGATCTTCGTTTTAGTTTATCTTTTCGCTCGTTTATCCGAATCAGGTGAAACAAGCGCCTAGATCTTCATCTCGAAGCCCTCTTTTTGTTTAACCAACTTGACAAGATTTTGGTACTGTCAAATTTGACTTTAGTCCAGATTAGTAAACGGATCTTATTTCTTTCGTAGTTTGAGTTTCCTTGCTCCATTTGAGTTGATTCTTTTTGCAAACCGGAGTTCTTCAGTTGAACCTTCTGGTTAGATCTTCTTATTTGAGTTTTACCCATGCTTCTAGTTGAGTGCTTATGTATGTTATTGTTTGTTTGCGATAGAATACCCAGAGCGCGAAGCGTGCTACTACGAGTCTCTAGGTTTTGCGGATCATCAGCAAGGCAAGTAACACTTTGATCATACCTCTTTATTACCCAGTTTTTATGCATTAGTTACCACCCTCAAACATTGCATGGTGATTATCTGAGTAACATGTGGGTTTGGGAAGTAGATGATGAGGTAGAACCTATTGCCCTTTTATTATCAAACCTTTGGGAGTTACTTCTACGTTATACTCAGGATTGCTATGCTATGGTCATAGACGTAGATTGGGTGAGTGTATCCATGACAGATGTGAGTATTGTTAATTAATGGTTAACTTAAGGTAGCTACTTAAATACACATCTGGGTGGATTGGTTGAGGCGCCCTGGAGTACCCAGTGGTTGTCAGGGCACCTGGAGAATCCAGTGTTGTCCTAGGATATCCCGGAGTACCCGTGTGATTATCCTACGGTTCGCCACCCAGGATCAAAGGGATCATAAGATTATTCATGCTAGAAACTTCCGTCTGCAGCCACAAGCCAATATGGGCTCTGGCATAGTTGAGTAAGTTGCGTGAGCTCTTGAAGAGGTAGACTAGCAGATGTAGTGGGTTGTAGGTGGTACTGTCTACCTAGAGTAGGGAGTTAATGCTTCAGAAAGGCTATGTCTCGATCCTCCGATCATGGATGTGTTCGAGTCTTGTGGGGAAAAGTGCGCAAACCTCTGCAGAGTGTACAAACTAATCATGGTTAGCCGTGTCCCAGGTTATGAACATCTTGAGTATCTGGTTCTTGGATTATCATGTTGATCTCATCACTCTAAATTAATTTGTTGGGTTTAATGATGATGCTTAATTGGGATTGAGTTCGAGGAACCTTCTCAATGTTTATCAACCACCATGATAGTTAAATAAAATTTATTCGTTTGTTGTAGGAAAAAATTGGCTTTATGCAAAAACCGTAACCATAGAGCTTTCCACCAGCCATATATGCATGTAGTGATAGCATTTATTCTATTCATTACTCTATGTGTTACATTGCCAGTATATTCCATGTGCTAACCCGTTTCGGGCAGCAACATTTCATGTTGCAGACTTTCCAGACGACGAGTAAGGTGCCATAGGTTGTTGTCGTTCACTCAGCTATGTCGTTGGAGTTTGATGGACTCACTTTATCATCCAAGCCTTCCGCTGTTATCTTTTTAGATGGCCTTAAGCCATATTATTGTAATAAGTTCTCTTTTGAGACATTCGATGTAATAAGTGTGTGATTGAAACTCTATTATAAATCCTCAAGTACTGTGCGTGTCAGCATTACCGATCCAGGGACGGCACTGATGCACATAGACTAGACTGTTTGAGGTCTGGTCGCTACAAGATGGTATCATAGCACACGTTGACTGTAGGACACGACCACTAAGTTAAAACCATAGGTCACTACTCTCTTCTCTTTTTTGACTCCACTCCTTTTCTACTCTATAGGATGGCAGACGCAAGGAACAAGTTTACACAAACGGATGAAGACACTCCTTTTGGACGACACTTGAAGGAAGTTACTAGGTACCTGAATATCGGAATACCAAGATTCACCAGGACCTACATCGCCACTTTACAAGAGTAGGAGCATTGGATGATTCGAGTTCAAGTTCCAGGAAGGACGTTCATGCCAGTCACTGAGCCCATAGAGTTTTCCTTTGATGCACCAACCTGGAGCCTAGGAAAGAGCATGCCAGCCCACATCACCATGGGACGCATTGAAGAAGTTTACCACAAGGATCTCAAGGATACAATCTACCCGATATGTGGGCACCGAGATGAGCAATGGGCCGGGAGATGATCAGCACCAGGAGGGACATGTCCATTGCAGCTTTCATCCAGGAGTTAAACCAACACTTTCGTCGCGAGGAGAACCAGATGTGTGCATGCATGATATATCTGAAGAAGGCAATGACCAGGATCACAGAGCTGGAGGAGGAAATCAAGTCTACATGCGAAGGATATGAGGAGGAAATGACGATACTAGTGGAGAAGAATGACGATCTGACAAGGAAGCTAGGAGTATTCATGGGAGACCCTGCGCCAGGAGGAGATGACGATGATTCCAAAGACATTCGTTTGGAGGACTACATCATCATCGACGACACCGACTCAGACCCCGACGATAGCGATGATGACTATGTTGATGAAGCTGGAGCGGATATCATGGAGTCTTCTACCGATTAAAACTTCTAGTCGACCACCATATCAGTAGTAGTATTCCCCCATGTATATAGTATAGTCCGAGCACTTTTGTAACGATAGTTAGACCGATTGTATGCCCTTGTTTGAATTGATTGAAGTGATATGATTGTGTTTGTCTCATGTGCATATGGGTAGTATTTTCCCTCTAGACCTTATTCTATTATGTTTTCTCATTTTTTCTAAACCCACCAGATGCTTCTGAGACGTGATAATGGATTTGCTTTTCCATCGGAGCTCACTCAGTTGATCCAGCAGGAGAATACTTTGATGCAGTTACTAGTCCAGAATCAGAACCAGGGGAACAACAACAACAACAACAACAACAACAACAACAACAACAACAACAACAACAACAACAACAACAACCCACCACCACCACCACCTATTGATCACTTGGCCCCGTTTTCTAAGGCTGAATCCGTCGGTTTTCTCTAGTAGCACCGAGCCGATTGTTGCAGATGATTGGCTCCGCAAGATTGGAAGGGACATGACCACTGGAGGATGCACAGATGTGGAGAGAGTGTGTTTTTCCGCAAACCAGCTTGATGGACCCGCAGTATCATGGTGGGAGAATTTCAAAGCCACTTACCCCATTGACACTGTTACATGGGACCATTTTCAGCAGGCTTTCTGCACTGCCCATGTTTTAGCAGGAGCTATGAACATGAAGAAGCGCGAGTTTCGCAACTTGCGCCAAGGAGGACGCACAGTGGGCCAGTATGTGGATGAGTTTAGTAAGTTAGCACGTTATGCCCCGGATGACGTTGCTACAGATGCTGCAAAGCAGGAGAAGTTTCTGGAAGGACTAAATGATGAGATGAGCATGCAGTTGATGGTGGCAACATTCAACAACTACCAGAAGTTGGTAGATAGAACTCTCACTATTGAAGGGAAGCAACAGCAGATAGACACCCACAAGAGCAAGTATGGACAAGGGAAGTACAATTCAGGAGCTCAGCAGAGACCACGTTTTACCCCGAACTCGGGAGGACACATTCACCATAACCATTGAGGCCATAATTCCAATGGAGGAAGTTCGCATAACCATAGTGGCCCCAAGAATGGGAATGGGAATGGAGGAAGCAACGGCCAGAACTGTTCCAATCCAGCAACGCCCGCCAAGAAGGATCTAAGTCACATTACTTGTTTCAAGTGCGGGAAGAATGGACATTACGCCACGGAGTGTTCTGAAGCAAAGAATGGAAATGGAAATGGAAGCTCTGGGAAGAAGCCCAGCCCTTTCAATAGGGGACAAGTGAACCACGTTAGCGTGGAGGAGGTTGAAGCGCAACACGATGCAGTTATAGGTAAGTTTTCGGTTAAGTCATTTACTGCAATCGTTCTTTTTGATACTGGTGCATCACATTCATACATATCAAGGGGATTCGTGGATAAGTATAACTTGCCAACCCAAGCCCTTAGGTCACCCATGTTAGTAACCTCACCAGGAGCAGAGTATATTGCTATCCTATGGTGTGATTGGTTACCATTAAGGATTGGTAACTACGTGTTTCCCTCATACCTAATCGTATTGGAGTCACAAGGACTGGATGTAATATTAGGCATGGATTGGTTATCAAAGTATGGAGGGAACATTGACTATGCCAGTAAGTCGATTATGCTCACCACCCCAGAAGGAAGAAGGATTAAGTATGTATCCCGGCATGTGCCGAAGAGGACTCAAGTGAATTCCTTATCAGGAGTTGTACATGTGGAATTACCAGTGGTGAATGATTTCCCTGACGTATTTCCAGAGGAGTTGCCAGGCATGCCACCGGATAGAGACATTGAGTTTTTGATTGATCTTTTGCCAGGCACAGGGCCAATATCTAAGAGACGTATCGGATGCCCACACAAGATTTGGAGGAAATTAATAAGCAGATTAAGGAGTTATTGGATAAAGGCTATATTCACCCAAGTTCGTCACCTTGGGGATCACCAGTACTTCTAGTGGATAAGAAGGATGGATCATTAAGGATGGTTGTTGATTATCGTGTGCTGAATGAAGTGACGATCAAGAACAAGTACCCACTGCCGATGATCAATGATTTGTTTGACTAGTTGCAAGGAGCTAAACTATTTTCCAAGATCGATCTGCGATCAGGTTACCACCAACTGAAGATTCAAGAGCAAGATATACCTAAGACAACTTTTACCACAAGGTACGGGCTATATGAGTATACCGTTATGTCATTTGGTCTGACTAACGCGCCTGCATATTTCATGAACATGATGAACAAGGTGTTTATGGAGTTTTTGGGTAAGTTCATCGTAGTGTTCATTGATGATATATTGGTCTACTCAAAGAATGAAGAGGAGCATAAGGAGCATTTGCGATTGGTTCTCGAGAAGCTCAAGGAACATCAATTATATGCCAAGTCCAGCAAGTGCGAGTTTTGGTTGAAGGAAGTTGGATTCCTCCGACATGTTATATCTGGAGAAGGAATAGTAGTAGACCCCACCAAGGTTGTCACTGTGATTAAATGGGTAGCACTCATATAGGTTGGAGAGATCCGGAGTTTTCTTGGACTCATAGGATATTACCGGAGGTTCATTGAGAATTTCTCCAAGATTGCAAAGCCCATGACAGAGTTGTTGAAGAAGGACACCAAGTTCAATTGGACTGAGGAGTCTGAAGCCAGTTTTCAGGAGTTGAAGAAATGTTTGGTTACAGCCCCAGTGTTGATTCTTTCAGATCAACGCAAGGATTATCAAGTGTATCGCGACGCCTCACGTTGAGGACTTGGAGCAGTGCTTATGCAGGAAGGAAGAGTTGTTTCATATGCCTCACGAGAGCTTAAACCTCATAATTTAAATTATGCTACACACGATTTGGAGTTAGCAGCTGTAGTGCATGCATTGAAGACATGGAGACATTTTCTCATCGGAAACCACTGTGAGGTGTACAGGGATCACAAGAGTTTGAAGTATATCTTCACGCAGAAGGAGTTAAATCTCAGGCAGGGGAGATAGTTAGAGCTCGTAAAGGATTATGATATGAAGTTGCACTATCATCCCGGAAAGGCTAACATAGTAGCTGATGCGTTGAGTCGCAAGAGTCATGTCAATACACTCATGACCGGAGGATTACCGAAGAAATTAGCAGAGGATCTTCGCGAGCTATGTTTGGAAATAGTTCCGGAGGTTATGTAGCAGCGTTGGAAATTCAGTCTACGTTGATGGATAAGATCAGAGAAGCACAAAAGACTGACAAGGAGATTGCAGAGATAAAGGAAAGGATGAGCAAAGGAAAGGCTAAAGGATTTCATGAGGATGAGGACGATACTTTATGGTTTGAGGATCGTGTATATGTGCCTAATGAACCAGAGATCAGGAAGTTGATTCTGCAGGAGGCCCATGATTCGTCGTATTCGATTCACCCAGGAATCACCAAGATGTATATGGATTTGAAGGACAGTTTCTGGTGGACCGGAATGAAGAAAGATATTGCAGAGTATGTAGCACTATGTGATGTATGTCAAAGAGTGAAGGCAGTCATCAGAAGCCAGCAGGATTGCTACAGCCATTGTCGATACCCGAATGGAAGTGCGACAAGTTAGGCATGGACTTTATCACAGGATTGCCCAGGACACACTCAGGCTATGACTCGATATGGGTTGTAGTCGATCGGTTGACGAAGGTAGCTCATTTCATCCCATTGAAGACCACTTACACCAGTGCTAAGTTGGCAAAGATATACATGACCAGTATCGTATGTTTGCATGGAGTTCCGGGGACCATTGTATCAGATAGAGGAACCCAGTTTACCTCAAAGTTCTGGAATCAGTTGCATGAGACTTTGGGTACCAGGCTAGAGTTCAGTGCACCTTTCATCCACAGACAGATGGACAGACCGAGAGAGTCAATCAGATTCTGGAGGACATGTTGAGAGCTTGTGCGCTAGATTATGGATCTAGTTGGAAGGACAACTTGCCGTATGCGGAGTTCTCGTATAACAACAGTTATCAAGCTAGCTTGAAGATGGCCCCTTTCGAAGCCTTGTACGGAAGGAGGTGCAGGACACCGTTGCTATGGGATGAAGTTGGAGACCGTCAGTTGTTTGGACCAGATTTGATTAAGGAGTCTGAAGAGAAGGTTAAGTTGATTCGTGATAGACTCAAGGTAGCCCAGTCCAGGTAGAAATTCCCTGCTAATTCCCTGCTAATGATGCCATGTCATCATGATTAATGTTATTAAACTCGCAATGTTTCAAAACCCCCCTTTATTCAAAATTCAAAATCAAGTCAAACTCAAAAGTTTTCAAATGTCTAAAATAAAATGTTCATCATGTGGCAAATTTTCATTTGTTAATACTCGTGGTGGACCAACATTTTTGCAAGTGGTTTGATTCCCTAATCTAAATAAAGAAGAAATATAACAGGTTAAAAAAAGGAAGAGAGGAGAGAACCCTCCTTTTTTTCCACTGGGCCTCGGCCCAGCTGGCCTCCCCAGCCAGGCCGGGCCACCTCTCCCCGCATAACCCCCCACCACCACCGACAAACCCTAGGCCCAATCCCCACTCTCCCCACTTCCCCCGATCCAGTTTTCACCCACTCCCCCTCGATCTCTCTCCCCCTCCCCCCGATCCGATCTGGATCAGGATCGGGCG
>NC_041393.1:498343861-498349907 GCF_002162155.2 Triticum dicoccoides | reverse complement strand
AGGCCTCTCCTCCCTCGCCAGACCTCCTCTGCGGAGCCCCACCTCGCTAGACGCCCCCGCCACTGGGCTCCGTCATCGGTCATCGCCCCGCCACGCCTTCGTCCTCCCTCGCGACGCCACAACGCCGGCGCCACCTCACCAAAGCCCGGCGTCGCTCCGTCGCCTCCCCGACACCGACTCGGCGCCCCGCCACCTCAACGCCCCATCCGCGACCGCCCGTCTCTGCAGGACCTCACCGCCGTCGCCCCTACCTCGCCAGACCTCCCCGAGCCCATTGCCGCTCCCCTACGGTCCACTGTGAGCGCCTCCTGTTCCCCTTCTCCTCTCTCCCCGTCACTCGCGCCCCGCTAGCTAGCCACCCCGCCTGGCTGACCGCGTCCGCCAACGGCGATGTCCCGTCTCCTCCGCCCCGCTTCGTGCCTCGCCACACCGGGTCGCTCACCGCCCACGGTCGCCGCGCCCTCGCTTCCCCCCTGCCCGTGCCCACGCGTGAGCACCACCCTGGCCGCTAGCCTCGCCCCGCCGCACTCCCTGCCGGCGAGTGCGCGCCGAGGCACCCGTTGCCCACAACCGCGCCCTGCAGGCTGGCGCTCGCGCCCGTTTCGCCCGACCCGTTAAGGCCCCCTAGGCCAATGACAGGGGGGCCCCGCCCCCAGAACGATTTTTTTAAAAGAATATAAAAAAATGTTAGAATAAATAAATTATTAATTAATTAATTATTTAATGAGTTAATTAAGTTAATTAATCATGTTTAACTAATCTACTTAAAATAAATTGGCCTAATCACTTAGTTAGTCTAATTAACCCGGTTTAGTTAAACCTGAGTCTATGACCAGTGGGACCCACGTGTCAGATTGACCAGTCAACCCCTCTGTTTACTGTTGATGTCATGTTGACGTCATGATGATGCAATAATTCTAATTTTGAATTAAATTAATAATAATTTCAGATTATTGTTTAAACTTTGAAAAATCATAGTAAATTAACCGTAACTCAGATCGAAAAACTTTGTACATGAAAGTTGCTCAGAACGACAAGACGAATCCTAATATGCCCTCTGTTCGTCTACCACACATCCCTAGCATAGCAAACATGCAACCTTTACACTCTAGTTCATCTGTCTGACAAATGTCCGGAACCGGGAAAACTTTCCCGGATGTTTCCCCTTCGCCAGTATCGCCTAGCGCCGCGTTAGAACACGTCTAGCTCTGTCTGTTGTCCTGTTATGCTCTTGCTTGCTATGTTTTTACTGTTTTCTCCCCCCTCTTCTCTTAGGTAGACCCCATGACGGCTGCCGATGCCGCTGTGATCGACTACGTCAACGACGACCCCTCCTTCTTGTCTGAGCAACCAGGCAAGCCCCCCCTTTGATCATCCCGATATCGCCCATTCTATACTCTCATGCTTGCATTAGATTTTGCTACTTTTATTGATTGCTCCTATTCTGATGCATAGCCTACTGTTGTACCTGCTGTCTTACCTACCTGCTTATCCTAAACTACTTAGTATAGGTTGGTTAGTGATCCATCAGTGACCCCCTCCTTGTCCTTGTCGCCCCTGCTTCATCATCGATGACTCGATCAGCGTGATCGATGACCAGAGCCTGACACCTCACATCACATCACGCTCGTTTTGTTGCTCGACTCTGCAGAGCTACTATCGAGTGCCGAGGATGATCCCTCATAACACACTCCTGATGTTAATTCTGTAGTGTAGCTATTCGGTTGTGGTCATCGAGGGTGATTTCCTCTTTCACCATTCCTGATATGGCTCTGTCATTCAACACCTCAAGAGTGAACCTCGAGGGTGGTCCCTCTTACGTTCACCTTGATGATTACATTGAGTGGAATCCACCGGGGGTGATTCCTCGGGTTTTCCCCTTGATGTCTGGACACACGGTTACCTTGACTTTACGTGAGACCTTGGTGAAAGTCGGGCGAGCCCGAAGAGCACCCGCAAGATGGTTACGTGGCACGGCTAGGCATTCTGGGCCCTTGTCGTAAGTCCACGAGACGGGGCGACGGGGTCACTTCTATCGTGAGTCTATGCTCGTCTCTGCAAGCTAATAATACACTATGGTTTGGGTATTTGTTCTGAGTTGGCCTCTGGCCTTTACGCACCAACCACCACGCGAGAATAGTTATGGGCCTCGTCGTCGTGGTATCAGTCGAAGCTTTGTCAGATGTCCAGTTCAGGAGTGCGGCACGGCTGGGCCGGCACCTTCCTGTAGTGGTGGAGCCTGGACCCGCCCTGTACGCAACGACCCGGAGTGCAACGGGCGATGGGCCCAGACCCCGGAGTGCTTAGGAGGTAGACCGATAGGGACCTCTCTGCTGAGCCTAGGTAGGGCTGCGACGTGTTGATCTTCCGAGGCCGGGCATTGACCCCAGAAAGGTGTGTCCGGCCAACGTGATCGAGCATGTTGGAAAACATGGTGCACCCCTACAGGGAAGATTATCTATTAATAGTCGTGTCCACGGTAACAGACTTCAGACTTATATCTTGATCTTATATAACTACAAATGGATACTTGAGATATGTGGCTTCGAGATTGCTTTCTCGCAGGGAGTCGAGGAAGGATCTCTGGGTATAATGTTACAACATGTTTGTTAAATATTAAACTGCTATCTGTACTATTCTACATGCTGCAAGATGCTTGGAGCTACTTGAAGATGCTAGTCTTCGATAGGCTAGGCCTTCCCCTCTATTCTGGCATTCTGCAGTTCAGTCCACAGATTCAAACCTTCCATTTGATACCAATGCATACTTAGTATAGATCTGATGCTTGCGAGTACTTTGGATGAGTACTCACGGTTGCTTTGCTACCCCTTTTCCCCCATTCTTCTTTCCGATTGATGCAACCAGATGGTGGATCCCTGGAGCCAGATGCCACCGCCGATGGATGCTACTACGTGGAGGTCGCCGACGACCAGGAGTAGTTAGGAGGTCCCAGGCAGGAGGCCTTGCCTCTTCGATCGTGTTGCTTTTGTGCTAGCCTTCTTAAGGCATCCCTGTTTGACTTATGTCTGTCCTCAGATATTGTTGCTTCCGCTGACTCTTGTGTATCAAGCTATGTATTCGAGCCCTCGAGGCCCCTGGCTTGTAATATAAAGCTTGTATTATTTTATTTGTGTCTAGAGTTGTGTTGTGATATCTTCCCGTGAGTTCCCGATCTTGATCGTACACATTTGTGTGTATGATTAGTGTAAGATTGAACCGGGGGCGTCACAAGTTGGTATCAAAGCCGACTGCCTGTAGGATCCCCCTTTCCAACTCCTTGGCCGAAGTTGAGTCTAGTCTTTGAAAAACTGATTTACTAACATGGATGTGTGGCTTACTAGCCCACGTCGCCATTGGGTGGTATTAGGATCTTTTATTCCTCGTCTCTGCTCTGGGAATCTGATCTCTCTCCTATTCGGGGTTAAATGGTTTTGCTAACAATAACTCTAGGTTCTCGTAAATACTTTCTCTCGGAGAGCCCCTCACTCCAGATTATTGCTTGGTGCATCGAAAGATTCTGGAGATACTCTTCGATGTGTTCCCGAGACCCTTGTGCCTTTCGCTGTTGCGATCCCTACCACCGATAAATCCTTAGGTGTAACTACCTACATTGTCATTCATACAGTCATTCCTCGTTGATCTTATTATTACAAGATACACTGAATTTATCCTTATTTGTTCCGAGAATACCTTGTGCCTACTGCCTTGCAGTTCCTTGTCGCATGAATACCCCTACGGATAATTACTCGTTGTTATCAAGTATCCGTCCATCCCTAGTTATCCTTATGCTTCATAAGATACTTTGTGATACAATCCTAGCTTTCGATGACCTCTACCGCCTATTGCTCTAGAAGGTCTTACCTGCCTACACTCTGGTTAATTCTATATGCCTAGCAGTACCCATTGACGTCCTTTGTCATTATCATCTTGTGTCTTTTGATTTGATATGTTTGTGTCGCAATCATCAGTTGATCCTTATAGATTATCTTTCCGGATCAGACATCTTCCCGGACATGAGCTGGTGTTCGACAAATCAAACCTTGATTAATTTTCAATCTATGTCTATTCAACTTACTTGTCTTTGATCAGAGCCTTTTCTTCTGATCCCCCGTTTTGGAAATCATAATTCCCTTTGCATTCGAGCATTGAATTAGTCAGTTGTTTCTATAATCTGATATCCTTGCATTCTTTCTTTTTCTGGTGGGGTACCGATGCTAACATCAGATCCCTTGTGAAGCACCAGATCCTTTGTGGGGTTCTATCCGATAGCGTCCTTCATATGCAATAACCTTGTGAGCTTTTCCTCGGATACATAATGCCTTTGGTAAATTGTATCCCTTGTCAAACATACCCTTCTTGCGGGCTTTATTTACTCGTGAAGTTGTGGTATATGTTCCTAAGATGCCCCTATGGGTTGAATCTATGGCTTCCCTAAACTGTGTGAACCTGTAGATTATGCGGGTTATATCTACTTTTCTTTGGATAAATTTTCAATTATACAACTTTATTAAAGACAAGAAGTAAATGAAAAGTTGTGCATTAGAGAAGTGGGAATCGACCTTGATCCTTTGTGTTCATGCCCATGGACCCGATGTGGAACTTATCATGGAAGCTTCTTCAAATAATAATAATCCCCTTTTGATAAGTTCATCTCGTATCTATGTTTGGTCCTTTGCCACCGTGGTTTCGACCAGATTGTTCTTCTTTGATCTCATTTCTCGCACGAGTTAAAGTACTTGTCTTCTGCAGATCTTTTCTTCTGTCCAACCTCTATCTGGTTCTACCTTCGAGTATTACCCTCTGGTATCTCGAGAATATCACGGAACTCATAACCTCTTATGAGTTTTTCATCAACTATTATTCTCGCCGATTCAAATTTTCCACGGGTTCTGCATTGTTAAACACTCGAGAACACCGGTAATTGATTTAGGTCTCCATTGCTTTGTTTAACCCTTCTTTAGACCTAACATATCTGAGGTGATAATTCCCTGCTTATGTAAACACCTCGGTGTACAAACTCTGTCAGTAAGACCTTGTTACTATTGTTGATGACTCCAGTAGCCACCGATGGACGAGAACTTTGCCTATTGGTCCGCCTCGTCTTAACGAGCAGGAAAATGGTTCTCTTCGTCCCTCGCCCTTGGAACCAACGTTGTTGCCAACATAATTGACAGGTTGTCCTCTGACCTGCCTTGCTCTCATGACCATGCAAAATGTAACGCCTTCTTGCTTTTAACCCACATGGTGGGCCCATAACCCACAGTTCCACAGGAACGAAACCTGACTCTCCTGTACATCTCTGTCTTCTAAAATTGTTTCTCACACTTGGTTTCGTATGTAATTCGCAAGCCACCTTCCTTGTGATCTGTTCTGGTATCAGATGCAATTCTTATTCGCATTTCTATGAACCACTTTCACCCTCTGTTTAGGCAACGAACGGTTGCCTACCCGGTTGAAGCTCCTTATTGCACCTCCTTACCTTGATCTTGATGACTTTCTTGAATTTCAACTCGAGAGATGCCTCTATGCCACGTTCACCGAGATAGCCCCCAAGTACCTATCTTGTGTTGAGCTTCGTCCTTTTCGAGTCTTTCACCCTTACTCCACCCCTTAAATCTCGGGACGAGATTTCTTATAGTGGAGGAGAATTGTGATGCCCGGATAATTAAGCTACACTAATTCCCTGCTAATGATTGCATGTCATCATGATTAATGTTATTAAACTCGCTATGTTTCAACTCCCCCCCCCCTTATTCAAAATTCTAAATCAAGTCAAACTCAAAAGTTTTCAAATGTCTAAAATAAAATGTTCATCATGTGGCAAATTTTCATTTGTTAATACTCGTGGTGGACCAATATTTTTGCAAGTGGTTTGATGCCCTAATCTAAATAAAGCAGAAATATAAAAGGTTAAAAAGGAAGAGAGGAGAGAACCCTCCTTTTTTTCCCACTGGGCCTTGGCCCAACTGCCGCCCCAGCCAGGCCAGCCCACCTCTCCCCGCATAACCCCCCACCACCACCGACAAACCCTAGGCCCGATCCCCAC
>NC_041393.1:498308518-498343346 GCF_002162155.2 Triticum dicoccoides | reverse complement strand
ACTTCCCCCGATCCACTTTTCCCCCACTCCCCCTCGATCTCTCTCCCTCTCCCTCCGATCCGATCTGGATCGGGATTGGGCGAGCCGCCCCATCGTTGGCACCCAACCCCGCCGCCGCCCGCCGCCCAGAGTCCTCTCCTCCCTCGCCGGACCTCCTCCGCGGAACCTCGTGCTACCTCTTGAGCACTGTGTTGGATTTCCCCGAAGAGGAGAGGATGATGTAGTAAATTAGCGTAAGCATTTCCCTCGGTTTTTGAGAACCAAGGTATCAATCCAGTAGGAGATCACGCACGAGTCCCTCGTACCTACACAAAATGATAGCTACTCGCAACCAACGCGATTAGGGGTTGTCAATCCCTTCACGGTCACTTACAAGGGTGAGATCTGATAGAGATGATAAATAATATTTTTGGTATTTTTGATATAGAGATGCAAAGTAAAAAGTAAAAGGCAAAGTAAAAACAAAGCAAGTAATAAAGTAATAGAGATTGATATGATGAGAATAGACCCGGGGACCATAGGTTTCACTAGTGGCTTCTCTCAAGAGCATAAGTATTCTACGGTGGGTGAACAAATTACTGTTGAGCAATTGATAGAAAAGTGAATAATTATGAGATTATCTAGGTATGATCATGTATATAGGCATCACGTCCAAGACAAGTAGATCGAAATGATTATGCATCAACTACTATACTCCACTCATCGACCGCTATCCAGCATGCATCTAGAGTATTAAGTTAAAAACAGAGTAACGCCTTAAGCAAGATGACATCATGTAGAGGGATAAATTCATGCAATATGATAAAAAACATCTTGTTATCCTCGATGGCAACAATACAATACGTGCCTTGCAACCCTTTCTGTCACTGGGTAAGGACACCGCAAGATTGAACCCAAAGCTAAACACTTCACCCATTGCAAGAACTACTAATCTAGTTGGCCAAACCAAACAGATAATTCGAAGAGACTTGCAAAGATAACTCAATCATACATAAAAGAATTCAGAGAAGAATCAAATATTATTCATAGATAAGCTGGATCATAAACCCACAATTCATCGGTCTCAACAAACACACCGCAAAAAGAAGATTACATCGAATAGATCTCCACAAGAGTGGGGGAGAACATTGTATTGAGATCCAAAAAGAGAGAAGAAGCCATCTAGCTACTAGCTATGGACCCGAAGGTCTGAAGTAAACTACTCACACTTCATCGGAGAGGCTATGGTGTTGATGTAGAAGCCCTCCGTGGTAGATGCCCTCTCCGGCGGAGCTCCGGAGCAGGCCCCAAGATGGGATCTCGCGGATACAGAAATTTGCGATGGTGGAATTGGGTTTTTGGCTCCGTATTTGATCTGACGGGGGTACGTAGGTATATATAGGAGGAAGGAGTACGTCGGTGGAGCAACAGGGGGCCCACGAGGCTGGGGGCGCGCCCAGGGGGCGCCCTCCACCCTCGTGACCGCCTCTGGCACTTCTTGGAGTAGGGTCCAAGTCTCCTGGATCCGTTCGGTGAGAAAATCTCTTTCCCGAAGGTTTTATTCCGTTTGGACTCCGTTTGATATTCTGTTTCTTCCAAATACTGAAATAGGCAAAAAACAACAATTCTGGGCTGGCCCTCCGGTTAATAGGTTAGTCCCAAAAATAATATAAAAGTGGAAAATAAAGCCCAATATAGTCCAAAACAGTAGATAAAGTAGCATGGAGCAATCAAAAATTATAGATACGTTGGAGACGTATCAAGCATCCCCAAGCTTAATTCCTGCTCGTCCTCGAGTAGGTAAATGATAAAAAAGAATTTTTTGATGCGGAGTGATACTTTGGTATAATTTCAATTTGAATCTTCTTAATTGTGGCATGAATATTCAGATCCGAAAGATTCAAGACAAAATTTCATATTAACATAAAAGTAATAATACTTCAAGCATACAAATTAAAGCAATCATGTCTTCTCAAAATAGCATGGTTAAAGAAAGTTATCCCTACAAAATCATATAGTCTGGCTATGCTCTATCTTCATCACACAAAGTATTTAATCATGCACAACCCCGATGATGAGCCAAGCAATTTTTTCATACTTTAATAATCTCAAACTTTTTCAACTTTCACGCAATACATGAGCGTGAGCCATGGACATAACACTATAGGTGGAATAGAATGGTGGTTGTGGAGAAGACAAAAAAGGAGAAGATAGTCTCACATCAACTAGGCGTATCAATGGGCTATGGAGATGCCCATCAATAGATATCAATGTGAGTGAGTGAGGATTGCCATGCAACGGATGCACTAGAGCTATAAGCATATGAAAGCTCAACAAAATAAACTAAGTGGGTGTGCATCCAACTTGCTTGCTCACGAAGACCTTGGGCACTTTGAGGAAGCCCATCATTGGAATATACAAGCCAAGTTCTATAATGAAAAATTCCCACTAGTATATGAAAGTGACAACATATGAGACTCTCTATCATGAAGATCATGGTGCTACTTTGAAGCACAAGTGTGGAAAAAGGATAGTAGCATTGTCCCTTCTCCCTTTTTCTCTCATATTTTTTTTAATTTTTTTGGTGGGCTTCTTTGGCCTCTTTTTTTTATTTGGGCTTCTTTGGCCTCTTTTATTTTTCATAAAGTCCGGAGTCTCATCCCGACTTATGGGGGAATCATAGTCTCCATCATCCTTTTCTCACTGGGACAATGCTCTAATAATGATGATCATCACACTTTTATTTTTCTTACAACTCAACAATTACAACTCGATACTTAGAACAAAATATGACTCTATATGAATGCCTCCGGCGGTGTACCAGGATATGCAATGAATCAAGAGCGACATGTATGAAAATTATGAAGGGTGGCTTTGCCACAAATACAATGTCAACTACGAGTTCATGCAAAAAGCAATATGACAAAAGTAGTGTATGTCATATGAGCGGAATGGTGGAAAGTTGCATGGCAATATATCTCGGAATGGCTATGGAAATGCCAAGATAGGTAGGTATGGTGGCTGTTTTGAGGAAGGTATATGGTAGGTGTATGATACCGGCGAAAAGTGCACGGTATTAGAGAGGCTAGCAATGGTGGAAGGGTGAGAGTGCGTATAATCCATGGACTCAATATTAAGCAAAAGAACTCATGCACTTGTTGCAAAAATTTAGAAATCATCAAAAACCAAAGCACTAAACGCATACTCCTAGGGGGATAGATTGGTAGGAAAAGACCATCGCTCATCCCCGACTGCCACTCATAAGGAAGACAATCAATAAATAAAATTGTGCTCCGACTTCATCACAAAGCGGTTCACCATACGTGCATGCTACGGGAATCACAAACTTCAACACAAGCATTCTTTAAATTCATAATCACCCCAACTAGCATTGCTTTGATATTATCACCTCCATATCTCAAAACAATTATCAAGCATCAAACTTATCTTAGTATTCAACGCACTCAAAAGAAAGTTTCACAAATCTTGAATACCAAGTATATTAACATTAAGCAAATTACCATGCTATTAACAACTCTCAAAATAATCTAATTGAAGCATGAGAGATCAATAGTTTCTTTAAAACAAATCCACCACCGTGCTCTAAAAGATATAAGTGAAGCACTAGAGCAAAAATTATTACGCTCAAAAGATATAAGTGAAGCACTATGAGCAAAACTATCAAGCTCAAAAGATATAAGTGAAGCACATAGAGTATTCTAGCAAATTCTAAATCATATACGGCTCTCTCAAAAGGTGTGTACATCAAGGATGATTGTGGTAAACTAACAGGCAAAGACGTAAATAATACAAGACGCTCCAAGCAAAACACATGACATGTGGTGAATAAAAATATAGCTCCAAGTAAATTACCGATGGAAGTAGACGAAAGAGGGGATGCCTTCCGGGGCATCCCCAAGCTTTGACTTTTTGGTGTCCTTGGATTATCTTGGGGGTGCCATGGGCATCCCCAAGCTTAGGCTCTTGCCACTCTTTGTTCCATAATCCATCAAAAGAATTCACCCAAAACTTGAAAACTTCACAACACAAAACTCAATAGAAATCTCGTGAGCTCCGTTAGTGAAAGAAAACAAAAGACTACTTTAAGGTACTGTAATGAACTCATTATTTATTTATATTGGTGTTAAACCTACTGTATTCCAACTTCCTTATGATCTATAAACTAATTTATTAGCCATAGATGCATTGAAATAAGCAAACAACACACGAAAAACAGAATCGGTCAAAAACAGAACAGTCTGTAGCAATCTGTAACTAACGCAAACTTCTGGAACTCTAAAAATTCTACCAAAATAGGACGTACTGGAAAATTTATTTATTGATTAGAAGAAAAAATAATCAATGCAAAATCACGTTTCTGTGATTTATTGAATGTTTTCTCGTGAGCGCAAAGTTTCTGTTTTTCAGCAGAATCAAATCAACTATCATCATTGCTTATCCTATAGGTTCTACTTGGCACAAACACTAATTAAAACATAAAACCACATCTAAACAGAAAGTAGATGTATTATTTATTCCTAAACAGAAGCAAAAACAAAAAACACAAAATAAAATTGGGTTGCCTCCCAACAAGCGCTATCGTTTAACGCCCCTAGCTAGGCATAAAAGCGAAGATAGATCTAGGTTTTGCCATAATAATAGGATAGATCTTAAAAACTCATCTCATATTATCTATGTTCGGCGGCAAGTTTTCTTTGAGGCAAGCAAAAGTAATCAAAAGGGCTAAATTTAGTGGGACAGATGTCCCCAAGATCAATCATAGGAGGAACGGGTTCCTCCCTTGGCCCTTCATAATGCACAACTATTTCATCACTAAAAGCATTCTTTTGGAAAAATTTTGTGAGCCTATACTCAAGACAGTAACCTAGCTCATTGTTTCGAAGAGCAAAATCATTATTGAGTTCATTGATGCAATCAACCAAGACATTGATAGGAACCTTTTTTCTAAGATTTTCATTAAAAACAACGTAGTTCAAAGATTGAAAACGCCTAATTCCTCTTGATCATAGAGGATGGCCTCTATGGGAGGACGATCGGCGTCCACCCTATAGTGTGCAAAGATTTATTTGGCCTCTCTTATGATAAATCTAAACTCGTGGGCTAGGAAGATAGTAACAGCACGCTTAACAGAAGAATGCTCAATACTGGAAAATTCTAGAAAAATTCTTTGTATGCAAGGATGCATATGCATAAATTGTCTTTCAAGTTCAACTACAAGCATAGCGATAGCGTCCGCAAGACTACTAGTTCTATGAAGAATAGAACAACCCAAGGAAGGTAAAGCACCAGCACAAGTAAAGAAATCATGAATAACACCTTTGCCAATAATGTTACCACTACCGATTCAAAACTTTTTAGTATGTAAGATAGGGGGTTCATCGGCCGGAGCCTCGGGATTTTCCATGTTATCGTTATAGTCCATATCGACGATAATCTTCCTAGTTTCAGACATAGCGACAAACAAAAGCAAGGCGGGCGAAAGCAAGGAGGAGATTGGGAGATAGAGGGCGAATAAAACGGCAAGGGTGAAGTGGGGGAGAGGAAAACGAGAGGCAAATAATGTAATGCGAGAGATAGGGATTGTGATGGGTACTTGGTATGGTTGACTTTTGCACAAACTCCCCGGCAAAGGCGCCAGAAATTCTTCTTGCTACCTCTTGTGCACTGCGTTGGATTTCCCCGAAGAGGAGAGGATGATGCAGTAAAGTAGCGTAAGTATTTCCCTCAGTTTTTGAGAACCAAGGTATCAATCCAGTAGGAGATCACACACGAGTCCCTCGTACCTACACAAAACGATAGCTACTCGCAACCAACGCAATTAGGGGTTGTCAATCCCTTCACGGTCACTTACCAGGGTGAGATCTGATAGAGATGATAAATAATATTTTTAGTATTTTTGATATAGAGATGCAAAGTAAAAAGTAAAAGGCAAAGTAAAAACAAAGCAAGTAATAAAGTGATAGAGATTGATATGACGAGAATAGACCCGGGGACCATATGTTTCACTAGTGGCTTCTCTCAAGAGCATAAGTATTCTACAGTGGGTGAACAAATTATTGTTGAGCAATTGATAGAAAAGCGAATAATTATGAGATTATCTAGGTATGATCATGTATATAGGCATCACGTCCGAGACAAGTAGATCGAAACGATTCTGCATCTACTACTATTACTCCACTCATCGACCGCTATCCAACATGCATCTAGAGTATTAAGTTAAAAACAGAGTAACACCTTAAGCAAGATGACATGATGTAGAGGGATAAATTCATGCAATATGATAAAAACCCATCTTGTTATCCTCGATGGCAACAATACAATACGTGTCTTGCAACCCTTTCTGTCACTGGGTAAGGACACCGCAAGATTGAACCCAAAGCTAAACACTTCTCCCATTGTAAGAACTACCAATCTAGTTGGCCAAACCAAACAGATAATTTGAAGAGACTTGCAAAGATAACTCAATCATACATAAAAGAATTCAGAGAAGAATCAAATATTATTCATAGATAAGCTGGATCATAAACCCACAATTCATCGGTCTCAACAAACACACCGCAAAAGGAAGATTACATCGAATAGATCTCCACAAGAGAGGGGGAGAACATTGTATTGAGATCCAAAAAGAGAGAAGAATCCATCTAGCTACTAGCTATGGACCCGAAGGTCTGAAGTAAACTACTCACACCTCATCGGAGAGGCTATGGTGTTGACGTATAAGCCCTCCGTGGTAGATGCCCTCTCCGGAGGAGCTCTGGAACAGGCCCCAAGATGGGATCTCGCGGATACAGAAAGTTGCGGCGGTGGAATTAGGTTTTTGGCTCCGTATTTGATCTGACGGGGGCACGTAGGTATATATAGGAGGAAGGAGTACGTCGGTGGAGCAACAGGGGGCCCACGAGGCTGGGGGCGCGCCCAGGGGAGGTGCCCTCCACCCTCGTGACCGCCTCTAGCACTTCTTGGAGTAGGGTCTAAGTCTCGTGGATCACGTACGATGAGAAAATCTCGTTCCCGAAGGTTTTATTACGTTTGGACTCCGTTTGATATTCTGTTTCTTCGAAATACTGAAATAGGCAAAATACAGCAATTCTGGGCTGGGCCTCCGGTTAATAGGTTAGTCCCAAAAATAATATAAATGTGGAAAATAAAGCCCAATATAGTCCAAAACAGTAGATAAAGTAGCATGGAGCAATCAAAAATTATAGATACGTTGGAGACGTATCACCCCGCCTCGCTGGACGCCCCCGCCACTGGGCTCCGTCACCTGTCGTCGCCCCGCCACGCCTTCGTCCTCCCTCGTGACGCCACCACGCTGGCGCCACCTCACCGAAGCCCGGCGTCGCTCTGTCGCCTCCCCGACACCGACTCGGCGCCCCACCACCTCAATGCCCCATCCGCGACCGCCCTTCGCCGCAGGACCTCACCGTCGTCGCCCTACCTCACCAGACCTCCCCGAGCCCATTGTCGCTCCCCTACGGTCCGCTGTGAGCGCCGCCCGTTCCCCTTCTCCTCTCTCCCCGTCGCTCATGCCCCGCTACCGCCCGACTACCTAGCTGCCCCGCCTAGCCGACCGCGTCTGCCAGCAGCACCGTCTCGTCTCCTCTGCCCTGCTTCGTGCCTCGCCACACCGGGTCGCGCACCACCCACGATCGCCGCGCCCTCGCTTCCCCCTGCCCGTGCCCACGTGCGAGCACCACCCTGGCCACTGGCCTCGCCCCGCCGCACTCCCTGCCGGCGAGTGCGCGCCCAGGCGCCCGTTGCCCGCAACCGCATCCTGCGGGCTGGCGCTCGCGCCCGTTTCGCCCGACCCGTTAAGGCCCCCTAGGCCAATGACAGAAGGGCCCCGCCCAGAACGATTTTTTTAAAAAAGAATATAAATAAATGTTAGAATAAATAAATTATTAATTAATTAATTAATTAATGAGTTAATTAAGTTAATTAATCATGTTTAACTAATCTAATTAAAATAAATTGGCCTAATCACTTAGTTAGTCTAATTAACCCGGTTTAGTTAAACTTGAGTCTATGACCAGTGGGACCCACGTGTCAGATGGACCAGTCAACCCCTCTGTTGACTGTTGACGTCATGCTGACGTCATGGTGATGCAATAATTCTAATTTTGAATTAAATTAATAATAATTTCAGACTATTGTTTAAACTTTGAAAAATCATAGTAAATTAACCGTAACTCGGATCCAAAAACTTTGTACATGAAAGTTGCTCAGAACGACGAGACGAATCCGAATATGCCCTCCGTTCGTCTGCCACACATTCCTAGCATAGTGAACATGAAACCTTTCCCCTCTGGTTCATCTGTCTGACAGACATTCTGAACCGGGAAAACTTTCCTAGATGTTTCCCCCTTCGCCAGTATCACCTAGCGTCGCGTTAGAACACATCTAGCTCTGCCTGTTGTCCTGTTATGCTCTTGCTTGCTATGTTTTTACTGTTTTCTCCCCCTCTTCTCTTCGGTAGACCCCGTGATGGCTGCCGATGTCGCTGTGATCGACTACGTCGACGACGACCCCTCTTTCTTGTTTGAGCAACCAGGCAAGCCCCCATTTGATCATCCTGATATCGCCCATTCTATACTCTCATGCTTGCATTAGATTTTGCTACAGTTACTGATTGCTCCTATTCTGATGCATAGCCTGCTGTTGTAACCTACTGTTGTACCTACCTGCTTATCCTAAACTTCTTAGTATAGGTTGGTTAGTGATCCATCAGTGACCCCCTTCTTGTCCTTGTCACCCCTGCTTCATCATTGACGACTCGATCAGCGTGATCGATGACCAGAGCCCGACACCTCACATCACATCAGCCCCTTTTGTTGCTCGACTCTGTAGAGCTACTATCGAGTGCCGAGGGTGATCCCTCATAACACACTCCTGATGTTAATTCTGTAGTGTAGCTATTCGGTCATGGTCATCGAGGGTGATTTCCTCTTTCACCATTCCCGATACGGCTATGTCGTTCAACACCTCAAGAGTGAACCTTGAGGGTGGTCCCTCTTACGTTCACCTTGATGATTACATTGAGTGGAATCCACCGGGGGTGATTCATCGGGTTTTCCCCTTGATGTTTGGACACACGGTTACCTTGACTTTACTTGAGACCTTGGTGAAAGGTGGGCGGGCCCAGAGAGCACCCGCAAGATGATTACGTGGCACGACCGGGCATTCTGGGCCCTTGTCGTAAGTCCACGAGACGGGGCGACGGGGTCACTTCGATCGTGAGTCTCTGCTCGTCTCCGCAAGCTAATAATACACTATGGTTTGGGTATTTGTTCTGAGTTGGCCTCTGGCCTTTACGCACCAACCACCATGCGAGAATAGTTATGGGCCTCGGCGTCGTGGTATCAGCTAAAGCTTTGTCAGACGTCCAGTTCAGCAGTGCGGCACGGCTGGGCCGGCACCATCATGTAGTGGTCGAGCCTGGACCCGCCCTGTACGCAACAACCCGGAGTGCAACGGGCGATGGGCCCAAACCCCGGAGTGCTTAGGAGGTAGACCGACGGGGACCTCTCTGCTGAGCCTAGGTAGGGCTGCGACGTGTTGATCTTCCGAGGCCAGGAATTGACCCCAGAAAGGTGTGTCCGACCAATATGATTGAGCGTGTTGGAAAACATGGTGCACCCCTGCAGGGAAGATTATCTATTAATAGCCATGTCCACGATAACGGACGTACAGACTTATATCCTAATCTTATACAACTACAAATGAATACTTGAGATATGTGGCTCCGGGATTGCTTTCTCACAGGGAGTCGAGGAAGGATCTCTGGGCATTAGTGTTACAACATGTTTGTTAAATATTAAACTGCTATTCTGTACTCTTCTACATGCTACAAGATGCTTGGAGCTGCTTGAAGATGCTAGTCTTCGATAGGCTAGGCCTTCCCCTCTATTCTGGCATTCTGCAGTTCAGTCCATAGATTCAAACCTTCCATTTGATACCAATGCATACAGAGTATAGATCTGATGCTTGCGAGTACTTTGGATGAGTACTCATGGTTGCTTTTGCGACCCCTTTTCCTCCTTCTTCTTTCCGGTTGATGCAACCAGATGGTGGATCCCTGGAGCCAGATGCCACCACCGATGGATGCTACTACGTGGAGGCCGCCGACGACCAGGAGTAGTTAGGAGGTCCCAGGCAGGAGGCCTTGCCTCTTCGATCATGTTGCTTTTGTGCTAGCCTTCTTAAGGCATCCCTATTTAACTTATGTCTGTCCTCAGATATTGTTACTTCCACTGACTCTTGTGTATCGAGCTATATATTCGAGCCCTTGTGGCCCCTGGCTTGTAATATAAAGCTTGTATTATTTTATTTGTGTCTAGAGTTGTGTTGTGATATCTTCCCGTGAGTCCCTCATCTTGATCGTGCACATTTGTGTGTATGATTAGTGTACGATTGAATCGAGGGCGTCACAGATGAGCACGATACTTTATGGTTTGAGGACTGTGTATATGTGCCTAATGAACCAGAGATTAGGAAGTTGATTCTGCAGGAGGCCCATGATTCGCCGTATTCGATTCACCCAGGAAACACCAAGATGTATATGGATTTGAAGGACAATTTCTGGTGGCGGAATGAAGAAAGATATTGCGGAGTATGTAGCACTATGTGATGTATGTCAGAGAGTGAAGGCAGAGCATTAGAAGCCAGCAGGATTGCTACAGCCATTGCCGATACCCGAATGGAAGTGGGACAAGTTAGGCATGTACTTTATCACAGGATTGCCCAGGACACGTTCAGGCTATGACTCGATATGGGTTGTAGTCGATCGGTTGACGAAGGTAGCTCATTTCATCCCAGTGAAGACCACTTACACAAGTGCTAAGTTGGCAAAGATATACATGACCAGGATCGTATGTCTGCATGGAGTTCCAGGGACCATTGTATCAGATAGAGGAACCCAGTTTACCTCAAAGTTCTGGAATCAGTTGGATGAGACTTTGGGAACCAAGCTAGAGTTCAGTACAGCCTTTCATCCACAGACAGATGGACAGACCGAGAGAGTCAATCAGATTCTGGAGGACATGTTGAGAGCTTGTGCGCTAGATTATGGATCTAGTTGGAACGCCAACTTGTTGTATGCGGAGTTCTCGTATAGCAACAGTTATCAAGCCAGTTTGAAGATGGCCCCTTGCGAAGCCTTGTATGGAAGGAGGTACAGGACACCGTTGCTATGGGATGAAGTTGGAGACCGTCAGTTGTTTGGACCAGATTTGATTAAGGAGTCTGAAGAGAAGGTTAAGTTGATTCGCGATAGACTCAAGGTAGCCCAGTCCAGGCAGAAAAGCTATGCAGATTCTAAACGCAAAGAGACAGTTTACGAAGTCAGAGACAGAGTATATCTTCGCATGTCCCCACTTCGAGGAGTTAAGAGTTTTGGAGTTAAGGAAATGTTAGCACCACGTTTTGTGGGACCATATAGAGTTTCGGAGCGTATGGGAGAAGTTGCTTACAAGCTGGAATTGCCGGAAGGATTGTCAGGAGTTCACGATGCGTTTCACGTTTCTCAGTTAAAGAAGTGCCATGCAGAGATGGCCGATATTCATGTGAGAGATACAGTGCCACTGGAAGCGATTCAGTTGGATAGCGATCTGACCTACGAGGAGAAACCAGTGAAGATTCTTGAGTTTGCCATGCGAGTCACAAGCAATAAGGTTATCAAGTTCTGCAAAGTTCAGTGGAGCCACCACACTGAGGATGAAGCCACCTGGGAATGTGAGGAATACCTACTGAAGGACCACCCACACCTATTTTCTAGCCAACCCGAATCTCGATGGCGAGATTCATCTTAAGGGGGAGGGGTAGGTTTGTAACATCTCAAATTTTCAATTTGGAATGTTATACTTATATCATCATTGCATATCATATTTTAATGCATTTTGGTTGATCCTAGAAATTCTAAGCAACTCAAGGACCCTTGGAGAGAGTTGGGGATTTCGTTATTTTCATATTTGAGTTTTTCTCAAAATTTGAAAAGAGGATAATTTGGTTTTAATCATTTTTTATCTTCGAATATTTCTAATATGAAAATAAAAGAGAGGGGATAAAATGACTTCTCCAAAATAAAGAAATGTTGGAGGAAAAATATTAAAATCAAATAAGAAATTTTATTTGGGCTTTTATTGCTATTTTATTTGAATTAGGAAAAAATGTGTTTTCCAAAATTGCATTAGAGGCCCAAATAAATGTTCACTTTGTCCGCAATATTATTAGAGAACCGTGAAAATTTATTTCAGGATTTTTGGACTTTGTTCAGTATTTATTTTATTAGTTTTTTTGCGTCAGGATTTATAAAAAAAAGTGAACCAACTTACCGGGCCGTGTCTGACCTAGACACTGCACCATGTCAGCCCTTAAAGGCAGAGGCCCGCGACCCCACCACCCACCAACCCTGCAACCCTAGTGCCGCCACCGCCGTTCCCCGCCGCCTCCCGTCAGCGCTGCCATCCCCCAATCCTAGCACCGCCGCCGCCGTTTCGCCGCCACCACGCGAAGCCGCCATCGACGGAGCCCCGCCGCCGATCCCGCCGCCACCGAGGTAGCCACCGCCACCGTCCGATTTTCTCGGGAAAACCGATCAGTTTTTTTTGAAACCGTAGATCTAGTTTTTCAGATCCGTTCGTTTTTTAGGTTTAGTTAAATAGCGGACGTTCGTCCGTATGTTCGTTTTAACGAACGTTGTTCGTCAATTAGCTCTAGACAGCAAACATTCATTCGTTAGCCTGTTCGTCACGTTTTATTTTTCCAGGGTTTTTCCGCAATTATTCTCGATCGCGATCTCTGCCCTGATCCTTGTTTTAGTTTATCTTTTCGCTCGTTTATCCGAATCAGGTGAAACAAGCGCCTAGATCTTCATCTCGAAGCCCTCTTTCTGTTTAACCAACTTGAATAAGATTTTGGTACTGTAAAATTTGACTTTAGTCCATATTAGTAAACAGATCTTGTTTCTTTCGTAGTTTTAGTTTCGTTGCTCCGTTTGAGTTGATTCTTTTTGCAAACCGGAGTTCTTTAGTTGAGCTTTCTGGTTAGATCTTCTTATTTGAGTTTTAACCGTGCTTCTTGTTGAGTGCTTATGTATGTTATTGTTTGTTTGCGATAGAATAAACAGAGTGCGAAGCGTGCTACTACGAGTCTCTAGGTTTTGTGGATCATCAGCAAGACAAGTAACACTTTGATCATACCTCTTTATTACCCAGTTTTTATGCATTAGTTACCACCCTCAAACATTGCATCGTTAGGATCTGAGTAACATGTGGGTTTGGGAAGTAGATGGTGAGGTAGAACCTATTACCCTTTTATTATCAAACTTTTGGGAGTTACTTCTATGTTATGCTCAGGATTGCTATACTATGCTCGTAGACGTGGATTGGGTGAGTGTATCCATGACATATGTGAGTATTGTTAATCAATGTTTAACTTAAGGTGGCTACTTAAATACACATCTGGGTGGATTGGTTGAGGCGCCCTGGAGTACCCAGTGGTTGTCAGGGCACCTGGAGTCCAGTGTTGTCCTAGGATATCCCGGAGTACCCATGTGATTATCCTACGGTTCGCCACCCAGGCTCAAAGGGATCATAAGATTATTCATGCTAGAAACTTCCGTGTGCAGCCACAAGCCAATATGGACTCTGGCATAGTTGAGTAAGTTGTGTGAGCTCTTGAAGAGGTAGACTAGCAGATGTAGTGGGTTGTAGGTGGTACTGTCTACCTAGTGTAGGGAGTTAATGCTTCAGAAAGGCTATGTCTCGATCCTCCGATCATGGATGTGTTCGAGTCTTGTGGGGAAAAGTGCGCAAAGCCTACAAAAAAAGACACTTCCGTGATGATACATTTTTGTCACAGTAGGTCGCGTTTTTTGTCATGCATGTACATCCATGACAAATTTATGACAGAATCAAGATAGTCATACCTGTGCTGTCGTAGAAGCGTTCCATGACATTACCAAAATTATCATCACGGAAGTGTCCACTTCCGTGATGATAAATCGCACGTCACAGAAGTGCTTTCGTCAAGGGTGACCGACACGTGGCATCCACCGTAACGGAACCCCGTTAAGCTATTGGGTCGGGTTTTGGATCCGATAACCCGTTAAGAGCCCCGACCAATGGGGATTTTCCACGTGTAAAATCATCATTGGTTGGAGGAAACACGTGTCGGCTCACCGTTGGGACAGATGTCATCCACTCATTGGACAGAAGGCGCCTATGATACGTCGACACATCGCACGGCCCAACAGAGGCCCATTCCTGTGAAGAGGCCGGCCCATTTGACTTGTTCAAAAGGTGATGGGCCGACCCATGTAAAGCCTGTTAACGGCCTGTTCGCATATAGCCCATTTACAACTCGCTAATCCAAGGCTCGTTACGCCCTATCAGAATTAGGCCCAGTAGCGCCATCTGGGCCACCCAATATGATTCCAGCCCGTTTTCACTTCTGGCCCATGTATGGCCCATGATGTCTTTCGGCCCATATGAGGCCCTATGTAACTCTTGGCCTATTAACGGCCCATGATGAAACTGGCCCGTAATGAACAGTGTATTACTTTACACCCATTAACAGCCCGTGGTGAAACTGGCCCGTAATGAACAATGTATCACTTTATACCCATCAAGGGCTCGTTATTCCGTTGGGCCGTTTCTAGCCCATGTTATCTTTCGGCCTTCTCAGAGCCCATTTATTCTTGGGCTCATTTCCAGCATTCGTTTACTTATGGCCCGTTACTGTCATTTTCTGCTTATGGGCCAAATTCAGCCCGTGGTTACAGTCGGCCCGTTTGTGGTCCGTTAACACGTTGGGCCGTTTTCATAGCGTCATGAAATACGGCCTATTAACGATGGCCCGTTATGGTTGGCCCATGAACGGATGATTCCAACTCTAGCCTGTTTACGGCCATAATGTGGCCTGTTATTGGCCCATGTTTGGCCAATCGATCATACTGCCCATATAAGGCCCATTGATGATTCGGCCCGTAGAAGGCCCATTGTTTCTGCGGCCCATATAAGGTCCATTATTTCTACGGCCCGTGGAAGGCCCACTGTTTATACGGCCTGTAGAAGGCCCACTGTTTCTACGGCCCGTAGGTGCAGTGTCACTACAGTTAATATTAGCCCATGGTTATTGTGGCCTAGTTTTAAAAAATAGGTTGTTGCAGCCACTAGCAATCCGCAGAAAAAGAACTGCACTGACTACAAGCAAAAAAATAAACAAGACAACAAGGAAATAAATAAGAAAGCAACTTACACTAGGCTATCACGGCTATTACACATATTACATCCACTGGGCATCAAAGTTCGCCACCAGTGCAAATATAGGGAACACAGCAGCATATAAACGCCGCAGCAAAACAAGTCCAGAACTGAAACCACTTCAGAAGAGCTCAAGAAACAATATCCTGGGTACCCATAATGCTGGCAAGATGCTTAGCAAGCTTATTAACTTTCTCTTGTTTGGCGCTTAAGTCCTCCAGCGCCTGCTGTTGCACCAGAAAGTATGCATCTGAATTCTGCAGGGACTTCCTCAGTCCTTCGGCTTCCTGTCGCATAATATCTGATCGATGTCTTTCAACTTGAAGTTGAGACTCAAGAAGTCGAACTGATTCAGGCAACAAGTTCGAAGAGCTGGTGCCAGCAGTGGTAGCCAGTAACTCGAACAGTACATCAAGACAGGACTTTGGGGTTGTCTCAGTGTCCTCAATATAGTTTTTATCAGCTTTCTTGGAGACCAACAAGGATGTCTCACTATCTTGAACCTTATCTGCATTACTTCCTTTACCATTGCATAACAGGGTACTCTTCTCCAATATTTTATCCGCGTTCTAAAAGGGAAACAAACAAACACATCTCAGGTTTACAATGTAGTATATGAAACTCATTTTGGTAAACCAGTTCAGTAGTAAGGTGGACAGGATAACAGCATGAAACAAACATATATCTATGTAGTATGGTCACTGTATGGTCTATATCATTCTAGTTTATGTTGCCAAATCAAGATAGATACAGTTTGAATCATATCTATTTAATACAAAGCAGCATAGACAGAATATAAGTATGGGAAACTACACAGCAATAACAACACTTGTAATGTGCATGGCATGAGAACATAACTGTTTATTCAATTGAAACTGAAATCAACATAGAGCAAGTTACAACAGCAAACAGCCAAACACGTTGAAGAAACACGTTTAAAACATACCTGTTGTGCCATTGGAGTTTCAATTGCATCTTTCAAATTTGAAATTGGTTTGTATCAGTAAATACAGTGATGCAAGAGCAAAGTAGTATGAACCATAGCTACGGAACCTGGCCTGAGAACAATTCTTCTTCTGCTTTAAGCATTGACTTCGGTTCGGAGTGGTGGTCCTCGTGATTTGGGCACTGCAGTTACCTTACTAACTACTCGTGTTTGGGTGCTCTGTGGTGGAGACGGTGCTATGTCAACGGGAACTGGGTGTCTATCTGCTGGGGTTGGGGTTAGAAGGGGTGTAGCTAGTTCTCTGTCCAACTGGGTAGGGGTACAATCTGCATGAGTGTGGGTTATGTGTGGTGGGGCTGATTCTTGGGCAAGTACAACCGTGGTTCTATCTGCATCGACAGGTAGCACAATCTTTTCTGAAGACCGTGCTTTTACTCCCACAGATACTGCCATCACTCCCTCCAATTGAAATGGCTGATAAACAATAAAAGTAATTGAATGTACAGACATTGTAAGATACACAGGTGCAATGGATAGTAGGGAAGAAAACAGGGCATGAAATAATTCACATTTATGTTGTCTAAGCAAACAGAATAGCAGGACATAATTTCACATATATGATGGCTAATTAAACAGGATAGCATGACACAATTTCACATGTATGATGGCTAACTAAACAGGATAGAATGACATACTTCAAAATATGATGACTATGTAAACAGGATGACATGATATAACTATACGATGTGTCTATTAAAGTCGTTGGCATGCCATAAATCACAAACATGCCGTCGATGGAAACATGATGGCATGATATTCACGGATAGAATGACATAATTTAAAATATGATGACTATGTAAACAGAATGAGATGATATAACTATATTATGTCTTTAGAAAATGGGTTGGCATGCCATAATTCAGATACATGCTGTCTATGTAAACATCATGGCATGACATAATCCAAATATATGATTTATATACTAAGGAAGTGAGCAGAGGGCAATTGCATATATGATGTGTCAACTAAGGAGATGGCATTCAATATTGTGTATATGATGTAAAAAATAAGCATTGCAATACAACATATGCATTATATGAGTAATATAACCCTGCCAAGTTTGAGCATACACCTCAGGGGGGTAATAGGACTGGTCATATGCCTCTGAATCCTCCTCTGAAGAGCTATCTGTAACCAGCAAGATATCTGCTTCAGCAGGTAGCATTGTCTTCTCTGAAGACCTTGTTTTCACTCCAGATTTCTCCATCACCAATTCAAATAGCTGATGCACAGGAAGATCAGTTGAATATACAAACATTGTCGACAAAAGCAATGAGAAATACAAAAAAAGGACGAGATGATATAATTCACATATATGACACTTGCCTAAATGGCATGGCATTGCATAATTCACATACATAATGCCTTGCAACAAGATAACATTGCATAATTCACATATATAATGTCTTGCAACAAGATGGCATTGCATAATTCACATATATGGTAATTAGACACTAAACAGGTGGCATTCACACAAAGCATGTCTAAACTAAGCAAATGACATAGCAATGCAAGATACCATACGCATGATATGAGTAACATAACCCTGCCAAGTTAGGGCATGCACCTCAGGGGGTAAATATGACTGGTCATCTGTCTCTGAATCCTCCTCTGAGGAGCTATCGGTAACCAGCAAGACATGCACTTCGTCAGATAGCATTGTCTGCTCTGAAGACCTTGTTTCCACTCCAGATTTCTCCATGACCGTGCCGAATGGCTGATGCACAGGAAGAGTAATTGAATGTACTAAAATTGTTGAAAAATTTAACACATAATAAAAAAATGATGGCATGATATAATTCACATATAAGATGACTGGCTAACCAGGGTGGCATTGGAAAATTCACATATATGATGACTGGCTAGACAAGATGGCATTGCATGATTCACATATACGATAAAGAAACAAAACAGATGGCATTGACACAAAGCATGTCTAAACTAAGCAGATGACATCTTTAATGTATACAGTAAGCAATGCAAGGCACCATTTGCATGATATTACCAACATCAGCATGCCAAGTTAGAGCGAAGACCTCATGGGGTAAATAGGAGTGGTCTTCTCCTTCTGAATCCCCCTCAGAACAGTTATCTTCCTCTTGATTACGATCCTTAATGGGTGGAGGGGGGGTTGCCTTTGCGCCCACCATGGAACGACGTCTGCATGAAATTTTATTGCCACACAAGGCTCGTCTCTTTTGCTCTACATGATCAATTCCATTGTGTACAATAACTGGCATGCATAGGAATAAAACATAGTGAGATTATGTAAGGAGTGCATGCACAAATCCAGAGTGATGGTAGCAAACTGTGGATAGACCCAAAACCAATGATAGCAGGCAGATAATAGCTTTAGTTAAAAATACAGATAATGGCTCCTTTAATGTTTGTTTGCACCCAACATGAAACTCATAGTAGACACCGGAGATTAACCAGATAGTAGACCGATAGTACTGATTGCTGCCCCAATATGTACCCCACAACCATTTAAAAACTCAAGTTTCAGCATTAGTTTGGGCCTGACTCAGAGTCTAATAGGTGAACACGATGATAATGTAGCATGTCATCATATTAAGCGACGCATAACGTAAGCAGACACGGAAGAGTGCGACCTCTCTTGCGGACCCGTGTAGTCCTCAAGGTCATCTGCTCAGTTGATGATGGTAATGCAGTTGTCGTGGCTGCCGGCAGCGGGGAAGAAGATCTAAGGCGGCAAAAGACAGTCTGGAGACCGGATCCCTGCTATGGTGAACCCTTGCATCATTGAAGTAGCTGAGCTGGGGTGGAACACAGTGCCGCAGGAGCAGGACAAACCACACTAGGTTTTCTTTGACACATATCTGTAACAGAAGTAATTGAGTAAGGGCTTGTTTGAATTTGAGGATTCTAACAATGCAGGGATAAGAAATAGACAGGAATAGGATAGGAATGCACGTGCAAAACAGAGAATTTAAAAACACAGGATTTCTGCCAATCTAGGTGTTTGATTCACAACAATTGGAAGATCACAGGATGCAAAAAAGCATGGTGAAATTAAGTCAAACCACAAGAAAATGTACGGTTATAATGCTAATATGCTACTATCTCTTAGTCTTGTGCTTGATGAATAGGAATATGAAAAGGAGGAGAAGTGGAAATTAGAATTCCTATGGTTTTTCTTTCAAGGAGACACTAAAGGAACAAATCCTATAGTTTTCCTTTGCTCCATTCCTTTGCACCAAATTCATGAAAAGTAGTACCATAGGAAACTTTCCAATTCCTATGTTTTTCATTCACTTTTCCTTTCAAGCACTGGTGTTTCTAGTAGGCAGGCTTGAGCAAGGAAAATCCTACACTAAAAAAATGTTTTTGTGCTACTTCTATTACTTTGGACCCAGGCCACTGCCATACTAGCTCAACTCCCAGGCCCATCGACAAATGCACAGCTCAAACGCGCAGAGATAAATAATGATGGCGTTCAAGAGAGTCCATCACGGATAGCTAAGTTTCCTGGTACCTCACTGCTTGTCATATAGTAGGATAAAATAATCGTATTTCCCGTTACTACGAGTGCTCAGTGGACAATATATATAACATGTAGAGTACAAAAGAGATGCAACAAGTGTACAACCTCTTTGGTGAAGCCATGTCAATTTCAGCGTGATTGGGTTGGCCGGTGAGGATGCTCCGGCTGACTTTGCTGTCGGAGGAGGGGAAGAAGATCTTAGGCGTCTAGAGATGGAGCCCGAGGTACTGCTCCGCTGTGATGGAGGGTTTCGTCGTTGGAGCATCTCCAGTGAGTTGTACGACGCCGAGGCTGAAGCAGGACAAGAGAGACAATGAACAACGTTAAGCTGAGTGGAATTCTAATAGCATCTCCAATACATGACGTAAAATACATAACCAAAAACTGCTAGATGTAAAATACATCAGCTGCTCATCTCTGAACTTTACAGCCGAAACTGAACTTAACTCTCGAAACTGAACCTAACTGTCGAAACGGAATTTTGCTGTCGAAACTGAATTTTGCTGTCGAAACTGAACGCACTGGCAAGGTGAGGCTACACGTCGGTCGACTGACTTTTTCATCTCTAGTCAGTCGATTTTGCAGCCGTTCGATACGAAATCAAGGGCCTGCGGTTCATCTTCAACCTCCACCCCCCTGAGCCGCCAGCCACCACCGGCCAAACAGCAGCCCCCCGCCGCCCGCGGCCGGTGGTGCGCCGCCCCGCCTGCCCCAAAAACACTCCCCACCGCCGGTCCTCCGCCGCCCCGGCCATCCCTCTAGGCCCCCCCATGCCAAGCTTTTTCTCCGGCGATCCCCACGCCACCGCCCCGCCACCGCCGGTGACCACCGCCCCATCCTGAACCCTAAGATAGATAGTGGGGTACGTCTCCGGCGAGCCCCCCTCCCCGCTGCGGCTAGTTCTTCCTTCACCCAGGCGAGCCCACCCCTTGGAAATCGACTGACCCAAAAGTCGATTCAGTCGACTGAAGTGTAGCCAAATCGGAACAGCATCACAAGCAAGAGCAAGAGTGAGAGCAGCAGCGTGAGCAATAGCAATAGCAAGAGCAGACCAGGCAGGGGACCGAGAGCAAGAGCAGAGCAGCAGCGCAAGCGAGAGCTAAAGCAGCAGCAGCTCCTACTGATGTGGACGTCGCTGCCGAGGGAGCGACGCCGTGGAGGAAGTGGCCGGCGACGCCGCCGTGGATGGAGCCGCGCCGTGTCAGCTCGGGACCGAGTGCCGGCAGCACCGTGAGATCGAATCAAGAAGAAAATGCAGCGATTAGTGTACAACCTCTTTGGTGGCGCCGATTAGGCTGCAACTTCATCCGAGGAAACGGTGATGATGATGCTCTTCTGGTGGTGCAGGTGAAGACAGTGGTGTGGGAATGGAGGTGGCGCGAAAGACGAGGGGAACGTCGGGGCAGCTCCTTGGAGGTGGAGGACGGGGTGGCTGAACCGGCGGGACGATGAGATCGACGACGGATCCTCATCTGGTATGGTGGATGAGGGACATCGAGGTGTTGTTGTGGATGACATCGTCGGGGAAGAAGCTCCGGCTGGGTAGCGGACGGAGCAGGGTGTGGGGTTTCGTCGTGGGTTTTCGCGGCCTCGGTGTACGAATGGGTGGGAGGATGGGATGGCAGTGAGGAACCATGGCTTAGAGAGCGCTTGTCCGAAATGTGGGGTAATTTATGAAAGTAGCCCCCACCGATTTGAGGTGGTTCTTTCGGTTCAGGGGTACCACGAGCATTTCACTTGTCGGGATTTCACAGGAGGTGGGAGTTTTCGCGCGCGTTGTAATTTCGGAATAGCAAGGCGCGGGTTGAGATGGAGGGAGTTGTCAAAGCACAACAAGACAAAGATATATCTTAAATATTTCGGGCTAACAAGGCGCGGGTTGAAGAGGCGGGAGTTTCGCAGCACGATAGACAGAGACGCTAGCTTCAATTTTCGGCATAACAAGGCGCGGCTTGAAATTTCGGAAGAACAAGCTTAACGTGTACCAAAAAAAGACAATTTGCACCTCAACACGCACAACACACACAAAAACACCATTTAGACTAGAGTAAGGTACACGTGCATTGCACGTATGAGATTTGGCAACCAAATTATGAATAAATACCACATTATAGCATGCAAGCTTTGAGTCATATATGCATGATGTAGATGTTCGTTTAATTCTTATAGTTCATTTCATTCAAAATCATCTAGTTTTTATAAGAAAGCTAATCTATTTTAAGATTCATGGAATTGTGCGTTGTAAGACATAAAGTAAAAACAAATAATTGCAAATCATGTAGAAAAACATTTGGGCAATTATGATACGGAAGATTCTAGAACAAATAAGAAGTGCTTGTGTTTTGATGTTTGTGCATTATGCTTAAGTTCAACCATGGAGTCTTCTAGATAATACATGCGGCGAAATCTGGTGGAATCTAGATGATATCCCACGGCTAATAGTGCTCAAATTTGCCATCTTTGGACCTTCGGATTCGCCTCATCCAATGACCATCTTTCAAAGTTAAAGTTACCCGCTCACAATGTAAAAAAATATATAATATAATATATATAGGGGT
The DNA here is from genome assembly GCF_002162155.2 of Triticum dicoccoides. NCBI lineage: Eukaryota > Viridiplantae > Streptophyta > Magnoliopsida > Poales > Poaceae > Triticum > Triticum dicoccoides. The sequence goes on along the minus strand of NC_041393.1, from coordinate 498,321,017 downwards.
ATAGATATAGATATGTGATGCGAAAGCCGCCCATCACCTCCAATTACATGCACGGATGCGACATGGGCAAATGATGTCTGCCATCGGTATCTCAAATTCAAATCAGTCTGACCTTGTTCAATGTGTATACATTACAACATGCTCATTTCCAAAGCACACCGCGCAGATCTCCGTTATATTCATGCATGCATGGGTTTCAAACATCAGGATCTCTTATTCAAATATTTGAATTCAACTTTACATTGATTATGACCTCACCTATTCTTTTACACCCACACAGTAGTCTTCTCTTTATAATTGTACCACTAACTTTCTCTCGTGCATGCATGCACACACACTACCAATCGGCATTATCTATCGCACGCATGCAATCTTTTTCTTCAGGTCGGTCTCCCATGAAGGCACACACCCACACACATCCCCCTCTCCCTCATACCGGGCATTCTTTATCTCTCATGCGTGCATGCGCAATGATCGATGTTCCTCTATGTATGTGTGTATATAGCAAGGTCTTTCATAGTTTTCCACACAAACCGATCAATCGATATATCCAGTGAGGTCTCACCCTCTTTCCCACGTCCACATCGATCAATCTATACCTCTCCCACGTCTACATCGATCAATCTATACCTCTCTATATAGGATTAAGATAAATAGCTAATACAACCACATTAATTATATATCCAACGTCCCCCTCTCATCATCCATGCCTTCCGCTTCATCTCTCAGATGCGTGTACAATGGCGAAGACAGGGGCAGTAAGGGCCCTGCCCCCCTAACATCACTATATATCGAGGCTAATATGAATGTGATTATTAGACAATTGCTGCTAAAAAAGGTTTAATTTCATGAATTGACCCTCCTCGTAAAGGATTAGCAATGCTTGGCCCCCTAGCTCATTTATTTTCCATGGCTCCGCCACTACGTGCAACAGCGCACGTGTTCGCCCCCTCTCTCTAAATATCGATCCCTCACTTGTGCATTCCTTCATAGTCTCCCTCCACTCGGCCCCTCGCACCATCTTCTAGCCCCCCACCGGATTTTGCCACATGTACAATCTAGGAGACTCCATGGTTGAACTTAAGCATAATGCACAAACCTCAAAACAACAGTGGTTCTCTTTTGTTCTAGAATCTTCCGTATCATAACTGCCCAAACTTTTTTTCTAGTTGAATTGCCATTATTTTTTTTACTTTATGCTTTACAACGCACAATTCCATGAATCATAAAATAGATTAAGGGCTTCTTTGATTCAAAGGATTCTCAAAGGAATTTTGGAGGATTCTAATCATTAGGAATTTTTCCTATCTTGGTTGTTTGATTCGTAGGATTGTAAACCATAGGAATTTTTCTATATGATTCATTTGCACTAGATTTCATAGGAAACATCCCATCCACTCAAACCTCTTTGAAAGAATTCTGCATTTTTTCTATGCACAATCAAACACTTGTACAATCCTGTAGGATTCAATACGACATTCCACTATAATCCCATGTTTTTCCTATTCACGCGTTCTTAGCTTTTTTATAAAAACTAATTTGATTTTGAATGAGATGAACTATAAGAATTAAACGAAGGGCTACATCACACATATATGACTAAGAGCTTACATGCTATAGTGTGGTATTTATTCATAATTTGGTTGCAAAATCTGATGCGTGCAATGCACATGTAAATTACTAGTACTTCGAGTATGTGCAAAACACATAAATTAGAATACCAATGGCACGCTACACAGTGTCTCTCTTATAGTTCATGAAGCCACGTGGCACATGTGGAGGCGTTGTCGCGACCTCCTTGCGTGGATTGATCATAGTGACGTGCTACTGGTTCCATAAGAATGTACTCGTCCTCCCTGAGCCATACTGGCGGTACATGCACGAAGCGAAGATATGCACGCATGCCACGCACGCACTCATTCCCTCGCACGCACACGCGGGTACACGGGCGGACGCAATTTTGTACCAAGATCCACCCCATGTGATAATTTGACGGGTGTAAAGTCGTTCACTTCATTGATGGTCAATTAATACAGCGCATGCAAATTGAGTGGACGTGAGGGCGGAAGAAAGACATTATTACTCCACCGCGCGCATGCGAGTAGTTAAATCGTGGGTTGCTAGTAGTACTTCCATTGGTCTCCTTCGTATTTTGTGCCAATTTTTGACAATAACATAATATTTACGCATTTGAGCAGTGTAGTACTTGAAATTTATGTTCCGCTAAACTCATTGGGAGCCGTTTCGGGACTCGAAACCAAAACCATCAATTAATCTTTACCTTGTTTCCATCACATCCGAAAGCCTGCTCACACCTACTAGTACATACCAAACCTGAACGTGTTCCCACTATGCAGGTATTAGTACTACTAGTGCTAGTACTTAGGTTATAAAAAGGGGAACGACCTAATCGAAAATTACTCTACCTTTCCTCCTCATAAGTGCTTCTTCTTCGTCCGTCGTTGCCATGGCCGGTGAGCAGAGCTCTAGGTCGAGAACTACTCGTAACAAGGGAGCGGCAACCAAGGCTGCAGAAAAAAAAAGAGGGCTCGCCGCCACGCAGAGACCTTGAAAGATCTCTCACGGGCAGGCGATGGCTCCGAGGAGCGCCCTAGCCGCGGAGGCGAACATGCCGAGCCGGCGGAGCTGGAGTCGTTATCCCGCGACGGCATGCCCGATCAGCTCAAGAAGCACCTCAATAAGCAGAAGGAGTGCATCCAAGGCTTGTTGGAGTTGCTGACGGAGAGCCTCGACGACATGCCCACTGAGCTCAATCAGCAGGGGGAGTTGACCGCCGGCTTGGTGATGCTGCTGAAGAAGAGTATTGCCTCGGAGAAGAAGGCGACCGGCGAAATCCTGCGACTTCAGGAGGACAAGGCAAAGCTCTACCATGAGATCAACATGTTAAAGGAGAAGAACGCCGGCTGGAAGAAGCTGCATGAGAATAGTAGTTCCTCGATGAAGATGCTGCAGGCCCTCATCATGGAACAGAAGGAGGAGTTGGCAAAGCTCCGCATCGAGCACCCGGCTGCTGTCAGGGTACGTAATGCGGCCGTGGAACAGATGATGAAGGCTCGCATCGAGAAATCCCGCGTCATGGACAGAATGAAGAAGATGGCGGAGGAGACGCGCAAGGAGATGGAGGTCGTGGAGGCGATGAAGAAGCAGTTACGAATCCGCGGCGAATTAGATCATTTGGGGTGATAATCTTCCTTCTTCTTTTGCTGCTGTGTTTCATCTTTTGCTTCGGGTGTTTCGCCGCACGTGTCACGTTCTCTGCGAGGCATGAATAGAACAATGGTTTTTGTTTTTTGAGGGAATGAATAGAACAATGCTAACAATGAGATGACTAGCAAATTAGATCATTTTTTATCGCCATATGGCACTGGGCTGCTGTGTTTCGTACTCCTCTGTCGCAGTACTACTCCAGTGGAAAACTTGAGTATACTGCACGGTTCTTTGCTCCTCCTCGATCAGGTCATCGGCGCATTTATATGAGCAGTCAAATCACAAGGCCCTGCCTTCCAGCAGTAATGAGCCGTCAAATCACAAAGGCCCTAGCCTCTCGTGAAACCGACCAAGCTAGACTGCCCCGCCCTCTAGCCTTTTAAAAAATGTATACTTTTGTACAGCAGTAGTATCGATGGATTGCGCCATGGAGCAAAACTTGAAATTATAAAAAAGGTGGTACATATAGAGAGCGCTCGTCGCCAAATTATGCATATAGTACTATTAAAAAGGCTAGTCACAATAATGGTGTCCAGCACAACCCACCCCTCAAATAAAACTAAGCACCCTAGAATTCTTTGACAAAACTAAGCACCCTGAAATTCTTTGACAACTAAACTGCTGGCTATATAATGTTGGCCATATATATTGTACGTATATAATGTGAATAAACGAGTGGTAGTACTATACCAACTAAAAGATGAAATGTAAGAAATACTAGTATGTACTTACTGAAGAGTTAAAGTAACAAGAAGAAATATAACATAGTTCTGCTCAGGGCTCAGCACACCACACCCCTCAAATTAAATTAAGCACACCTGAAATTAAACTTTGCAACTATTCCGGTAGACACTGCATTAGAACCATGAGCAACGACACTGCCACCTTACTCGGAGTCCTCGTCCATGTCCTTGACTTCGTCCTTGTCCCTCTTCCTCTTGGCCGATACTTCTTTGCTTGAGCCGCCAACTTGGCTGTTGCTCTTCATCCTATCCTTGTAGATATTGAAACAAAGGTAGCCATCCATTGCAGCGTACTGGATGTGGTCTATATCTAGTACATTCCGCTGCCATGCATGATGATGAAACGTGTATGGAGGTTTCTCCATTTTACCGTACGAAGGATGAACCATGGCTCCTGCCAGTGTCAGCATTGAAGGCTGACGAGAGGACACCAGCCGATTCTTTTGGAGATCGAAGGTGTTGCCTGCAACGAGGCCTATCCGACACAGGACTTCTTTGTCGTTACCAAAGTCTACAGTAACGAATTTGACTAGGTTGCTCTCGAGGAAGTCCTTAAAATCCTGACACTCAACGTCGGCATGGCATATGTGGTAGACCAAGCATAAGTCATGCACGCAAACCTGGATCACAGAGGGCTTCTTCCTCTCTTCGTCCTTTAGATCCTTCTCTCGTCTCACGACTGTGGTGTACTCAACATCTAGCCCGGCAACCCACTCATCATGTGAGTCTTCGAACATGCGTCTGAAGCGAGAAAGGCATCCTTTCACCATCGTGGAAGAACGGGTGTAGATGACGTCGAAATCATCGTCGGTGATGGTTCTAACCTTGTACTCATCGCCGATCGGGGAGATTTGGGACGCCATGGATTTGGGAGGAGGGTTAGGATTAGTGGAACTGCCGTAATGTGAATGGATGGGACGACTAGGAGCAAACCGCTGCAGTATTAAAGGACGTGCGGGGACGAGTAGGAGCGAACTGCCAGCATGCGAACGGCAGGGTAGTGGCTTTCCATTCTTCCATGATACGGAATTCCAAGAGCCCTTGGATCGGAGATCGAACAGTTGCATGGCGTGATTCTAGACCAATGGGTGAATATCCTAACCTGGAGGGTTATTCTGCAAATTTTCAGCAACTTAGCATGCGACCGTTTGATCTTAGATCCCAGGGCTGTCAGCAGCCCGTATCATGGTCGCGCCTACCACGACCGTCGCGTCGCTCACGCGGTCGCGCCCTTGGAGATTTAACACGGTGCGTTAGGCTATCTGATGTTGGCATGTCATACATAGTCATCACTTAGTCACTCATACTACAGCAAGGTTGGCTATAAGTGTATTTTTTGTACTCCTCTCTATCTCTTTCTTCGTACTCCCTCCGTCCCATAATATAAGAACGTTTTTGACACTAGTGTAGTGCCAAAAACGTTCTTATATTATGGGACCCAGGGAGTACTAGTATTTATTGCATTTGCCAAGGAGTGACCTCTTCCAATGAAATGGTGTTGCTAAGTTTGCTTCATTTAATTAGCTATAGACTCAAAATTGTCTTTTCACCTAGGTACACGCGCTTAGCACCGTTTCTTCCTTGGGTCACCAAACTAGTCTCTCTCTTCTTGATTAACTTGCCACATCAGACTTTATGCCTATGTGGCAAGCTTAAGCACCTGTAGGAGTAAGTAAGGTGCCCGTCCGTTGCACGAAAGAGTGAAATGCATTGATCGGGGTGTTGTTTATTTTGACAAAGGATGTGGGGGTCATCTCATGTGCAACCTGGTCGACGTGTCAAGCACCAAATAACAGTGCAGAACAGCAGGGGGACGCACCCCACTTGTACCGGCCCAGTGTTAGTAATGAGCAATGAGACATCAAATCACAATGCCGCACCTTCCCAGACGAACGAAGCAACCATTATTTTACACTTCGGTTTGACATCATCTCAAACCACGTACTAGTATTGCTTCTACCTCAAGAGGGACACACACAACGACTTGGTACATCATGACACGTGGGACCGCATGACAGGCCATGCTCCCCCGCCGATCGCTAGGTAAAATCACCTCATTTTTACTATACTTCCTCCGGATCGGTTTACTACATGGCATGCACGTCGTTCTAGGTTGAGAATTTAACTGGCTATATATATGTGTGTGATGAACAGTATGCTAGCCTTTTAAAAATGTATACTTTTGTACAGTAGTACTCCACTATCGATGCATTGCGCCATGGAGAAAAAATTGAATTTTTTTAAAAAGGTGTTACATATAGAGAGCGCTCGTCGCCAAATTATGCATATAGTACTATTAAAAAAGCTAGTACGTGCTTAATTGGGGTGCTAAATTCTATTAAAGAAATACTAGTACTAGTATGTACATACTGAAGAGTTAAAGTAACGAGAAGAAACATAACATAGTTCTGCTGGGGGCTCAGCACAACACACCCCTCAAATTAAACTAAGCACACCTGAAATTAAACTATGCAACTAATCCGGTAGACACTGCATTACAAGTGTAGAACCGCCATGAGCAACGACACTGCCACCTTACTCGGAGTCCTCGTCCAGGTCCTCGACTTCGTCCTTGTCCCTCTTCCTCTTGGACGATACTTCTTTGCTTGAACCGCCAACTTGGCTGTTGCTCTTCATCCAACCCTTGTAGATATTGAAACAAAGGTAGCCATCCATTGCAGTGTAGTGGATGTGGCCTATATCTAGTACATTCCGCTGCCATGCATGACGATGAAACGTGTAATGAGGTTTCTCCAGTTTGCGGTACGAAGGATGAACCATGGCTCCTGCCAGGGTCAGCATTGAGGGATGACGAGAGGGCACCAGCCGATTCTTCTGAAGGTCGAAGGGGTTGCCTACAACAAGGCCTATCCGACGCAGGACTTCTTTGTCGTTCTTAAAGTCTACAGTAACGAATTTGACTGTTTTGTCCTTGAGGAAGTTCTTAAAATCCTGGCACTCAACGTCAGCATGGCATATGTGGTAGACCAAGCAAACATTATGTACACAAACCTGGATCACGGCGGGCTTCTTCCTCTCTTCGTCCTATAGATCCTTCTGTTGTCCCACGACTGTGGTGTACTCAACATCTAGCCCAGCAACCCACTCATCATGTGAGTTTTCGAACATGCGTCTGAAGCGAGAAAGGCATCCTTTCACCATCGTGGAAGTACGGGTGTAGATGACGTCGAACTCATCACCGGTGATGGTTCTAACCTTGTACTCACCGCCGATCGGGGAGATTTGGGACACCACGGATTTGGGAGGAGGGTTAGGATTAGTGGAACTGCCGTAATGTGAATGGACGGGATGACTAGGAGTGAAACACCATAGTATTAAAGGACGTGCGGGAAAGAGTAGGAGCGACCTGCCAGCGTGCGAATGGCAGTGTAGTGGCTTTCCATTCTCCCATGATACGGGCTTCCGTGAGCCCTTGGATCTGAGATCGAACGGTTGCATGGCGTGATTCTAGACCTATGGGTTAATATCCTATCCTGGAGGGTTATTCTTAAAATTTTCAGCAACTTAGCATGCAACCGTTTGATCTCAGATCCAAGGGCTGCCAGTAGCCCGTATCATGGTCGGGCCTACCACGACCGTTGCGTTGCTCGCGTGGTCGCGCCCTTGGAGATTTAACACGGTGCGTTAGGCTATCTGATGTTGGCATGTCATACATAGTCATCACTTAGTCACTCATACTACAACAAGGTTGGCTATAAGTGTATTTTTTTACTCCTCTCTATCTCTTTCTTCGTACTCCCTCCGTCCCATAATATAAGAACGTTTTTGACACTAGCTAGTGTAGTGTCAAAAACGTTCTTATATAATGGGACATAGGGAGTACTAGTATTTATTGCATTTGCCAAGGAGTGACCTCTTCCAATGAAATGGTGTTGCTAAGTTTGCTTCATTTAATTAGCTATAGACTCAAAATTGTCTTTTCACCTAGGTACACGCACTTAGCACCGTTTCTTCCTTGGGTCACCAAACTAGTCTCTCTCTTCTTGATTAACTTGCCACATCAGACTTTATGCCTATGTGGCAAGCTTAAGCACCTGTAGGAGCAAGTAAGTACAATAGTGCACTTTACATGGCATTTTTGCATGTGTGGAGGAAAGAGAGGCAAGGAAAAAGTGGAGAAGTGCGCTCTCATGCAAGAGCCAGCCTCTACTACTACATGGTGGAGCATTGGGAGAGGCACCTGTATGGAGGTGGTCAGGAATCGGGAGACTCACGCCGGTCGTAGCGCCGCAGTTAAAATGATAATGGCAAGTCAAATCACGGGGCCCCACCTGTCCAGCAGTAACTCGCTATCAAATCACACAGCCCTACGTTTGCAGTAGCCTACTCCCTCGACTTCTTGTGTCTCTATCGAACCGACTAGGAGGAACTGTCCTGCCGCCTACCGGGCAGGAAAAGCCCCACCCTCGACTTTTAAATAGTATATAGTATACTAATTTTGTATCCATGGATTGCGCCCGCGCCATGGAGCAAAGCATCTAGAAAACGGTGGTACACATGTACGGAGTATACAGCACGCATGTCATGTTCGCGTCGCACCCCAGACGGTCGGTCGGTCTGGCACGCTGCTCTCCGAATGGAACGCGCGTGATATTGCGTTCGCACACACATGTGGGACGGCAATTGAGAACCGACCATAGGCACACTCCCCTGCCCCGCAAGTCGGGTGACTTAATAGAAGAGGGAGACGAGCGATAGTACTAGAGAAGTGTTGTACTACATTGGTGCCTGGACGATCCCTGCAAGACACGGAAGATCAGTTCGTCCATGCATGTGACCAGACTCCAGCAGACATGCCTAGATTGGCTATCGTCTACATATCATGCAGGCTGTGTTGTACATGGCTGTAGTTGTGGTGAGAAATCTAAAAAAAGGTTTCTTGTCATCTCGCAAAATTATGTGTCATGTGCTTCGGATCACTGCGAGGGTTAAACAACGACAACTGAGTTGGGCTAGTCATTGGGGGCACATGCACGAACAGTGACTACTCGGCTGCCATCTAGATCAAGCCGGCTATGTTAATTAGACATCTATCGACGGACCCCTTTTCTATGAGTTTATCTTTAATTTGAGCTTTGTTCCTCGTCTAGTTTGTCCGTCGGGATTCATGTTGTCTCCTTCGGGCAGTGAGGTTATGATTTCTTGTCATGTGGCATTTTTTCGTGTTATATGTTATAATCCGGCGCTTCAGATCAAAACAACGACAACTGCGCCTCCGGGCCACGTGCATGAAGACTTCTCGACAGTCATTGACGAGGTCAAGCCGGCTCCGGTAGACAAAAGAAAACCAAGTACTACTCCACTATATAGGCAGGAGCCTCCGCGCTTGCTTGCTAGTGTTGCTCTCTTCACACCGTCTCGGCCTCTCCAGATCTAAACACGACAGCGGTGGCCACACTCTCTCTCTCTCTCTGCTCACCGCTGGTCACAAATCCAGCCAGATCCTCTCCGCCGGCGAAGGTGAGAAGGTGCAATGTTCACGCGGTTGTCCTCGGCGACGGCTCTTACCCACTGTTGGGCGCATCCCGATCAGCCTGCCTTGCCGTTCTCTCCCAAGCACCGCTGGCGAGGGAGGGCCTCCGACCTCTTCTTCCTCGCTGCCGTAGTGTGGGCAGATCCGGCCTCCCGCCGCCCACCTAGCGACATCCCGGCGACCATCAGGTATAAATTCCTTCGAAACCGGCCTTGCTCTACTTCCCGAGCTCCTGACGTCGCTGCATTTGTAACTTTTACTATTTCTCAGGCCCCCTCTTAGATAGGATCGATCGGCTGTTCGAAAACCACCTAATTTTTTACATTTAAGAGGTAAAACTAGTTCATGCACTCGAATCTAGTACTACTTGGTTCAAACAAGGAAGAAAGGGGGTGGGGGTGGGGGAGGATTTGTTACCTGAATCTAGGACTTGGTCGAAAGAGGAAATAATGGGGGCGAAAAGTAGCAGAGACTGGCTATCTAACCGGTCTCTAGGTCTAATAGGTAAATAAAGGGAAACACGGTACAAACTCAATATAAACCCGATCTATTGGTTGAAAAAGGAAAGAAAGTGGGGACTGGGGACAAGTCAACAGAGTAAGTCCAGCACTAGATTTGCTAGCCTCACATAGTATAAGGTAGCTATACCGAGCAAAAATGGGACCAACCCAGATATCCTGTTCTGATGTTTGTTGCACCGAGCCACTCTTATGTAATGCCACTGGTAAAATGTAGCAGTCGCACTATTAAAAGTAAGGACATGTTAAACCAATGTTGTTTTCAATGTAATGCCTCCAGTAATATGAATCAATGGCACTTCTTTACATGTCCTGCTAAAATTTCCCATTAAGATAAGTTGGTTCTTTTCGTTAGAAATGCAACTGTCCTGGTCCGCCTACTCTCCCGTGCCCAAAGTAATATCGTATTTAATAGTTGTCATAGTTAATCCTGATGCCCACACTAATATCTAGCAATGCCAATGCTTTAGAAATCGCTACTGTCCTTGTAGGATTTCCATTTAGATAAGGAACATGCTTCTTTTCATTTGATGCATGTTTCATCACTTATTACTTGTTAGTCACCCTCCTTTCCACCTTTTTTGTGCAAACAGAGATATACATTTCGCGCTCGATCTTAGTTGAACTGCACAAATGATATCCAAATTATAGTTGAGCATTCCAGGTGCTTCACAACCAACCTTGATGTTGCTCAATTTTATTGCAACTAATGAAGAAGAAGCTCTGTGGGTTTCGTTTTCTGATGGAAATGGAACCGGGGCTGGAGCCCTTTTCTTAAAATTTTTTTGAAGAAGAAGCTGCTAGCTCATGGGACATTGCTTCATTTTAGGTGAACTGCACCAAAAGGTCCCATGAATTGAATCATCCATGTTGGTGACTGAAAGAGCTAGCTTCAGCATCCCAGTCTAAGCACCCCCGGCCTCCATCCTTGCGACGCACGGTACACCTCGTTTGCCACCTGCTCGACCCTAGTGTCACTGATAAAATGAAGTAATAATACAGTTAAAACAGAGCGAGTGTCATCTCTATCATTTCATTTCCAATGTAGATAAAGAAAGTGCTTCTCTTTGTTAAAGTATGTTTCATCAACTAGTCCCATTGTTAATGTTTAAGCGTTTCTGCAAACTGGGGTGCTTAATTTTAGTTGATATGTACAAAAATAGATATTTGAATGTCTCAAGGCGCCTCCTTGTACTACTGTTGTACACTGATGTTCATCACTGGCAGAAGGTGTATCTGGGAGACTTGGGACGATGTCCAGTATGAGGCGTACCGTATGAGGCGTCGCAGGGCCCATCTTGCCCTTGCAGCATGGAATACTATGATACTATCGCAATATTTTCTTCTATTTATTTTGTGTGTTTCATCAACTAGTGCCACTATAATGTAATCACGCTTTTTCATTATCTGTGCAAACAGGGTTATTCAACTGCATTTTGGTGGAACTGTACAAATGTACATATGGAATCGGCATATATGCAGAGTGCGAGGTGTGCCAAGTAAAAATTACCGACACCAACCATGTTGCAGCACGCATTGGCATCCACCACAACCAGTGGGATGTGTGGCTCTATGTGGACGGATCTTTCTCGGCAGCAAATCCTCTAACCAAATACTAGTAGCTTATATTGGCAGTTTTCTAGGGAGTACTCTTTTCTGAAAGAAGCACCAATCTATTTTTCTTTATTTGTACACTGTGTCACAACTTTGACCCAAAGGTCCAAAGCTATTTTAGGGTGATTGGCATAGTACTCGGAGACTGATTGTAAGCATGATTTTCATTAGCTGTCACACTGATTGTAGGCATAGGCAGGTGGAAGATTAGGTTAGTGTGAAGCTTACCTTAAACCCTACCGTCGCGGTCGAAATGAGGCGAGCGTCGAGGGAACCGTGGAGAACGTCGGGGAAGCGACGTCGCGCCATATGGCCTCCTCTTGCGGTGGGAGAACGAATACTCCAGTGGCTCCGGCTGGCTCTGCACCCTCACGAATGGCACACCATACTCGATCGATTCGTTATCCTCTGGGTGCTCGACCTTCGACCTGTACGCCCACCACCTCCGCCTGACTGTCGCCTCAGCGAATCTGTCTGCTCCATCGCCCATAGGAGATACTCGATGAACTCAGAGGACTGCGGCATGACTGCCACCGAGGAGTACATGTACATCGCCGCCCTCATCGCCGACGTCTTGCTCTTTCGCATACATTGCCACATGGCCGGCACCATTGTCGAAATCTCCCACTCATTGTCAAACCAACTAAGAATCTCCTTCAACCTGGCTAACTTTGCCTGGTCGCCGCCGGCGATCTGCCTGATTCGCTGATGCATCCTCTCCATAGATGTTGTTCTGAGTGGTCCGGTGCTAGCTTTGGAAGATGGGAGGAGAGACGGTGGTCTTGCAATAGAGAAGAGGGAGAGGAGAGGAGGTGGTTTTGGAATGGAGATGATGGAGAGGAGAGGAGGTGGTTTTGCAATGGAGAGAAGATCAGAAGAGGGAGAGGCAAGACGGTGGTTTT
>NC_041393.1:498303677-498308351 GCF_002162155.2 Triticum dicoccoides | reverse complement strand
TGGAGATGATGGAGAGGAGAGGAGGTGGTTTTGGAATGGAGATGATGGAGAGGAGAGGAGGTGGTTTTGCAATGGAGAAGATCAGAAGAGGGAGAGGTGAGACGGTGGTTTTGGAGTGGAGATGATGGAGAGGAGAGGAGGTGGTTTTGCAATGGAGAATATCAGAAGAGGGAGAGGCGAGACGGTGGTTTTGGAATGGAGATGATGGAGAGGAGAGGAGGTAGTTTTGCAATGGAGAAGAGGGAGAGGAGCGTGCGGCAGCGATTTAGGATTGGGCGAGAGGGCCAGCATGCTGAGAGTGGATCAAAATAAAAATCAATTTACCCTTCAATTAAGAAAACGACCCCACATTAACTAGTCTCCCTTTTATTCTGGGTCATAATTGACCATGATTTTCGCACATAAAATATATGTTATACGTTGCAAAAATAATATAATTTGAAAGTACATTCAGATACGAACCAAACGATACAATTTTTGGTGACATGCATTCACATTTTGCTAGTCACATACAGTATGTGGTCAAACTTTGACCCAAAATACGCAAAACAACAAAAAAAATACTTCCAAGACCAGCGCTGCTCTTCCGCTCTTCTCCTGTTCCAATCTAAATCCACCGTCGCTCCTCTCCTGTTCCAATCTGAATCCAGCGCCGCTCCTCTCCTCTTCCTTTTCAAAACCACCGCCCCTCCTCTCTTGTTCCAGTCCAAAACCAGCGTCGCTCCTCTCCCGTTCTAATCCAAAATCAGCGCCGCTCCTCTCCTCTTCCATTCAAAAACCACCGCCGGTGAGTGAAGGTGCTTTGGAGAAGTAGATCGATGGAGGAGTACAACCGATACATGAGGATCGCAGACGGCGACCTTGTGAAGCTAGCTAGGATGTTGGAGATACAGTCTTGGTTTGACAACAAGGACCAACTAGCGGTGATGGCGACATCCATGGCCAAATATCTGCAACAGAGCGAAAAGGCGGCGATACTCCTGGAGGGAGTCGCGCCGGAGTACATAGAGCTGCTCCTCTGGGCCATGGAGCAAACAGATTCACCGAATCCGATCGTGAGGGAGCGGTGGTGGGAGTATCGATCCCAGATGGAGCATCCACCAGAGATTGAAGGATCGAGCATCTACAGGGTGGCGTTTGTGAGGGTGTCCTGCCAGAGCGAGCCGGTGGAGTCTTTGTTGACCGAACCCGCCATCGTCTCCCTCGCCGTTCACATCGTCTCACGGGGCGGCTGTCTGCCGCCGAGGAATAGGAGGGGACTGCCCCCCAGCCCAATAGTCGGGCAGGTTGTGAATTGTCAGGAGGAGCTTAGGGTTGTCAGTATTTGCAGGTTGTGAATTGTGTTTTCTGTTGTGTATTTTGAGAGTACTTTCAGATATGAATGTCTTCTGAATTTCAGATTTGCAGTATTGAGAATATGAAGAATTTTATGAATTCTAGAGATCTATTTTTAGCACTTAAAAAATGTAGTTTCATAGGAGTATAAAAGTGCAGACGAGAAGAAACTGCAAGTTTCAGTTTCAGATAAGAAACTGCAAGTTCAGTTTCAGATAAGAAACTGCAACTTTCAGAGGCAGAGCATTTATATTAACACGGCCTTTTCAAACAGGGTTAACATCATGTTGGAAGTTTTATTCGTGGTCAAAAATGGAACTACCAGCCAGTTAACATCATGCTGATCAACATTCATGCATAGCACAACTTCATATGATGCACAGTCAAAATGCCCACACAATGTTGAGTGTGCGAAACACAGAGAAAACGAGGGACGGAGTTTTGGCAAGTGTTGGACGTGGTTTTCGGCTGCCCCATCTAAGCTTTCATTTTTAACATGCGCAGCCCATGACCTCGGATGGGAGGACCTATTTGTATTTTCTTAGGGCCGTCATGTATCGACCGGCCTATGGACCTCCCATCCGAGGTTTTATTTTTGGCAGCCCAATTTGTGTATTTTTTGAAGAAAATGCAGCGGTCTGTTCTATTTTTCTATATAAGAATAGGAATGCCAGGTAAAACTTATGTTTCCCTTTTAACTATATTATATATATTTAAATTATTTTATATGTTATTATATATTATTTTTATTGTGATCATATATTTAACAGATACTTACATATGTAAGAAAACAATATCCCACATCTTATTAACTTATAAAAATAATTTCTTAACAAATAAAATCTTGGATTGTTTTGGCACGAAAATCCTAGTGATTGTGTACAAAAGCTTGGTAAGATTTAAGGACGAATGTAATAATATCACTTATTATTTAAATATATTTATAACAAAATGCTCAGCCCTTTTTTATTTTTTGATAACATTGCTGGCCCAACCCAACATTATAATCAGAATCAGCCCAGCAAAATCGTGTATCTAGATAAAGTGCAAATGGCGTGTAATTTTTTAGGAAATAAAATAAATGGGTCGCATGAAAGCTACATTAATTGTTCACCCAGCCCAGCTAATGGCTGTAATTCAAAAAAAAGATCAAAATGACTGTAAATTCTACCGCGCAAAAAAAAGACTGTAAATTCTGAAAAAATGGGTTGAATGCGTGCCACATGTTTGGAGGCTGAAATGTGGGCCAATAGGTCGAAGCCAATGCAAGTCGTTGTAAATTTAGTCAACAAATGATTCTGACATGTTAGCCGTTGGATTTACATCCAACGGCTGGCATCCATCTTCAATCTCTCGTATTCTTCCTCCAGCGCCACCGGGACCACCTCCCGCCTCCTGCTGCTAGCAGCTCTGGTTAGCACGCTTCGCTATGAAGCTCTACTCCACCGTTGGCCAGGCCATCCCTCCAACCCTCCACACCTCCTGTTCTTCTCCACCGACTGCCGAACCACACCGCACTAGAACTAGTTAACCCTCGTACACCTATCCGTCTGCGACTCTACTCCCGCGTCTTCCCATCTCCGGCTCGTTGCTATCCGGGGCCTCGCTGTTGTACACCACCTTGGATGCGCTCCGCGCGGAGTGGTCAACGTGGTCAACAAACGACACCATCGGAAGTAGGCTGTGCGTGGAGAGGCTGACAGCTGGGTCCACGGCCGCACACAAGTAAATGCCTCCTTATTACGCGTAAAATAATGATTCCTCCACCTGACATCTGGGACCCACCGGAAGGGCCTCTGTATTTCGCGAAAAAAGCATGCCCCCCGCTGACTTGTCGGACCCACCAGCTATCTTCGCACGCACAAAAAAAATGAATACTCCCCCTGCCAGCTGGAACCCAACATACTGGGAGGCTGACTTGTGGGCCTACCAAGTTGACGGGGACGGAGGGCTTTGTCAACTTAGTCAATATGAACGATTCTAGCTCCTGTTACCGTACGATGTTCATCCAACGGTTGTAGTGCTTCTTCAACCTCTGGTCTTCTTGCTCCAGCCGCCCAAACCAGTGCCGGTCGTGCCGCGTGCTCCTGCCTCCCGTGGCTGGCTGTGATGCCGTGGAGGCCTCACCGCCCCCTACTACTCCCACTACTGGCTAGGCCATCCCTCTACTCACCCACACCCCCTGTTAATCTACGGCGACAGCAGCCTCACACCGCAGCCGAACCAGTGAACCCTCATACTCCTCTTCGCGTGGGCATCCACTGCTGCGTCTTCCCCAGCTCCGAGTCGTCCCCTTCCTAGGCCTCGCCGTCGTCCACCGCCGTGGTGCTCTCGGCGCAGCGTGGTCAACGTGGTCAAGGAACGACTTCCATCAGACGTGGACTGTACGTGGAGAGGCTGACAGCTGGGTTCACGGTCGCAGCAAGGAAGTGCCTCCTTATTACGCGGAAAATAATGATTCCTCCACCTGACAGCGGGGACCCACCGGATGGGCCACCGTATTTCGTGAAAAAAAGTTTCCCCCTGACTGCTGGGACCCACCAGCTACATCTTCGCACGCAAGGAAGTGCGTCCGGGCAAAAAAAAAAGATTCGCCCCCTGACTGCTGGGACCCACCAGCTACATCTTTGCACGCAAGGAAGTGCGTCCGAAAAAAAAACGATTCGCCCCCCTGACTGCTGGGACCCACCAGTTACATCTTCGCACGCAAAGGAAGTGCGTCCGGGCAAAAAAACGGTTCACCCCTCTGACTGCTGGGACCCACCAGCTACATTTTCGCACGCAAGGAACTGCCTGACAGTCGGGACCCACCTGGTCGAAGCATACATAGCGTTGTCATTCTGGTCGCGAACTTGTACGTACATATATACTGGTCGATGTAGAGGTGCGCACATGTCGTAGTAGAGGCGCGTACGTGTCGTAGTAGAGGCGCGCACGTAGCATGTACACGTACGCACAGCGGCCAGGGTTGAAGAAAGAAAATACGGCCATGTATGTGTACATATGGGCGGGGTCTCGAACGCCTAGTCGCGCATACGTAAGGCGAGGGCTCGTGTTCATGGGGAGGCAACGGAATGCGTCTTGTTCATGGGGAGGCAACGGAATGCGTCGATTTTTTCATGGGGAGGCAACGGAATGCGTCATGTTCATGGGGAGGCAACGGAATGCGTCATGTTCATCGGGAGGCAACGGAACGCGTGGGAGCCAACCGGCTTGGACGGAACAGGCGATGGAAACAAGGCCTGGCGTACCGCAGAACGGAGGAAATGGACCTCCTATGGTCGAAACGGGGGTCCTGTTGATCGGGAGGGGTGTGGCGTTCTGCAAAACGGAGGAAAC
>NC_041393.1:498238230-498303160 GCF_002162155.2 Triticum dicoccoides | reverse complement strand
CTCATTGTTCATCCAATCGATCGGCTTCAGTTAGCAGCAGTAGTGAAGGAATCGCTCCATCACATTCAGTTAACAGCCATCGATCGATCGCTCGGGTTCAGTAACGCGTAGCCTACAGTGCAATCGCTCGGGTTCAGTTAGAGCCCAACGCCTCGCTCGAGTTCAGTTAGAGCCAACGCCTCGCACACATGTGCGTACGTACGAGGGAAACGTGCATCGCTCCGTCCCCGACCTCCCACCGTAACCGGTAACTCCTCGAAATTTTCCTCCCCCTCGCTTCTACCATGGTTTTTTTCGTCATGGACGACGCAAAGAATGTCATGCAGCTGTGTCTCTGGCCCGCCCAGGACGAAAAGCCCATTTTCTGTCATGATTTTTTGTCATATAAGTAGGATCCCGCCACATCTATGATGATACCGGGTTTTGTCACAATTATTGTCATAGAAGTGTCATATGTATGACAGAAAAAAAATTCGTTCGGCCCAAAATGTCACGGATGTGTCTTTTTTTATAGTGAAACCTCTGCAGAGTGTACAAACTAATCATGGTTAGCCGTGTCCCAGGTTATGGACATCTTGAGTATCTGGTTCTTGGATTATCATGTTGATCTCATCACTCTAAATTAATTTGTTGGGTTTAATGATGATGCTTAATTGGGATTGAGTTGGAGGAACCTTCTCAATGTTTATCAACCACCATGATAGTTAAATAAAATTTATTCCTTTGTTGTAGGGAAAATTTGGCTTTATGCAAAAACCGTAACCATAGAGCTTTCCACCAGCCATATATGCATGTAGTGATAGCATTTATTCTGTTCATTACTCTATGTGTTACATTGCCAGCATATTCCATGTGCTGACCCATTTCGGGCTGCAACATTTCATGTTGCAAACTTTTCAGACGACGAGTAAGGTGCCATAGGTCGTTGTCGTTCACTCAGCTATGTCGTTGGAGTTTGATGGACTTACTTTATCTTCCAAGCCTTCCGTTGTTATTGATTTTAGATGGCCTTAAGCCATATTATTGTAATAAGTTCTCTTTTGAGACATTCGATGTAATAAGTGTGTGATTGAAACTCTGTTATAAATCCTCAAGTACTCTGCATGTCAGCATTACTGATCCGGGGATAACACTGATGCCCAGAGACTAGACTGTTTGAGGTCTGGTCGCTATAGAAGAGAAGGGTGCACACACAATCATTAAGTGTGCGGAGAATCCGTTTGGCGCGGCCATTTTGTTGGGAAGTATACGGGCAAGTGAGACGAAGAATCGTGCCATGTGTGGCGATGAGGGAGCGAACCCCGACGTTGTCAAACTCCTTCTCGTTGTCTGTCTGTAACACATGAATGGGATGCGCAAACTGTGTAGCGACATAGGAGTAAAAGTTGGTGAGAACGGAGAGTGCATCGGATTTTCTCCGCAACAGGAAGGTCCACACATAATGCGGAAAGTCATCAAGTATGACAAGATAGTATAAAAACCCGTATTACTGGCAACAGGAGATGTCCATAAGTCGGTAAGAAGCAACTCAAATGGATACGACGCCACCAATGAGAACGCATTAAACGGAAGGCGAACGTGCTTGCCGAGGCGACAAGCGTGACAAGTATGATCATCGGTTTTATTATACGTGAACGAAAAAGTCCTAAGAATATGACGAAGGGTGGCGGAATTCGGATGTCCCAGCCGAGCACGCCAAAGGTCCACCATGACGGAGAGGGCGACCGGGGTGGAGGTGGTGGTGGTGGTGGAGTGGACTGGGTAGAGCTCATCTGAGCTGTCACATCGGTGGAGTACCATCGGCGTACGGGCGTCCTTGACAGAAAAACCAACTTCATCAAATTCAACAGTTACAGGATTTTCACGTGTAAGGGAATGAATGGAAACAAGATTTTTGAATAAGTTAGGTGAACGAAGACATTAGATAGATGTATAGGCGTGGAGTTAGACGGAAAAGAACCATGAACGACATGAGTAATGGGAAGGGAGGAACCACCCCCAACAGTTATATGACAGACGGTATGAACTGGATAAGCAGAGTTGAGGTTACCGGGGTTGGAAGTCATATGTGTTGTAGCCCCGAAATCCATGTACCAGTCGCCGCCTCTGGTGTATGTGTTGGGTGTGGGAGCGCAGTGAACCTCCACGAGGAGGGATGGATCCCAAGGTGTCTAGGGAAGGGCGGCAGCTACGGCAGGAGGCGCGGCAGTGTAGCCATCCGGCATGGTGTACGCGGGTGCAGCGGCGGGGTAGCCGCCCGGGGCAGCATACAGGGCCTAATGAGCGCCGGGGCGTTGGCCGAGGATGCCAGCTGGGACGGGGGCCCGCGGCACGGGCATCGTGTACGCGTGGACCACCCCAGTCCAGGGGTTCGTCGCGGCCACCTAGGGAGCTGGGGGCAGATGCTGCTGCGGATGGCGGGGCGCCCCCCCTCCCGTGTTGTTCTGCTGCTGCTGCTTCTTGCTGTGACGCCCCCCGCGACGACCATTATTGGCAGGGGCGGCGGCTGGTTGGGGAAGGCCGACTGCTGGGGTGGCACCAGGAAGTAGCTAGGAGGCCACCAGCGGATTGGGGAACCACGGCAGCTGCAGAGCCGTGGGAGGAGCGGCGCGGGAGATTCCCGCGGGAAGCGCCTTATGCGTGGCCCAGGACTTCACCATCTTCATTATCCTCTCCTCCAACCGAAGATAGGCCATAACCCTAGGAAAGGGTCGGTCCGAAAGAAACGTGAGGTTGGAGGCCGCGTTGACAAAATCTTTGCTCAGACCGGTGGTGAGCGTGCTAAGGAGGAGCTCGTCAAAGACCCTCTCCCCGAGGTCTGCAAAGCTCGTCAGCAAGTTTCTTAAGGCACAATAATCGTCAATAGACGAGTCATGTTGATGGCAGCTAACAAATTCCTGCTGAAGGAACACGCGGCGCTGGAGGGCGTTGTCGGTGAAGAGCTTGTTCAGCTTTGCCCACACGGTGTGCGCGTCATCAGTGTCACACACGATGGTGTGGAAGAGGTCCTTGGAGATGGTTTGGTACAACCAGTGAGTGATGGTGGTGTCAATGGTCATCCGGTCATCATCCGCAAACATGAGATCAGTGGCGACAGAGCCGTCAACATGGTCGATGAGGTGGTACTCACGGAAGACGAGGAAGTTTTCCAGGCGTAGTAGGAGGAGTTGGCATAGTCCAGGATGATGGGCACGCGAGCGGAGATGTCAAGATCACGAACGAGTTCCACCTGAGGAAGAGCCAGACCGTCGAAGGGGTTTGAGGGGATGGAGAATGAGGAGTAGGGAGAGGCCATTGAATGGGGTGGGAGGTGTGGCGCGGCAACATGGGAGGTGGTGGCGGGGGTGGGTGACGGGCTTGGGCTCGGGCGATCAGGACAGGGAGGGGATGGAGGGAGGTGGCAATCGGTGGGGGTAGGAGGGAGGTGGCGATCGGGAGGAAAAGAGGGAAGGGAGGCGCACGCGGCGGCAGGGGACAGTTGCGGCGGCGGCGCAGGAGGAGCGCGGCGGCGCGGCTAGGGTTGCGGAAGCTACGGTAGGATCGGGAAGGAAGCTGATACCATGTTGGAAGGTAATGCAACTCTCAATATTGATCGGGTGCACAAAGCACGTATATAAGTACAAAGGGAAGCCTTCAGCCTCATCTATACAAGGAAACTAGAGGTGGGGCCGGTAGGAGATTATCCTAACCATATACATGCGTGTAGGATTACATAATATGTTCAACACAATCTATACACCATAGAGTGACACATACCAATTAGAATGTAAGAAACCATACAAGTTATTGGGCACATTATTAAATTTCCAGGAGAAAACTTCAAGACAACACAGAATTATATGATGTACACAGTATGTACTTATGAAGGAAAAACAGAGGATGCGGATTAAAATCTGACGTTCTGTTTCACATGTATCCCAAAGACCAAATACTCCGCGGTTAACTACTGAACGTCTATTCTGCATGAACTACTAACCTGTGCTCGATATTCTGTAGTTAACTACTAACCTGTGAACTGTAATCCAATATTACTACTGCAGATTAGTATAAACTCATGTTCAGTATCAACCTCCAGATCCATAGCAACCATCTATAGGCCCCATCCTCCTCATTCCCATCTTGTTCATCACCCTCTTACAAATGAACATCATCTTGATGTAAAATCATAGTGCTTGAAACTAATTCAAATCTCTAGTAGTACATTACATCAGATGTACTAACATAATTTTTTCTTCAATTTCTAGCAGTACATTACATCAATGTTAGGAAAAATGCCCGTGCGTTGCAACGGGTGGATGGGAACCATACAATGTAAAGGACCCCATCCACACGTACATGTACCTTCTCCACCCATGGTTTGTGCACACGTTGCTACCCACACTGTGCCTTGATAACCCGCAAGTATACAGGATAGTTGTAGCCTCTTTCGATAACTAAGAGTGTCGAACCCAACGAGGAGCTAAAGATAGAACAAATACTCTCTCAAGTCCTATCGGCCACTCATACGACTCTACGCACGCTTGACGTTCGCTTTACCTAGAACAAGTATGAAACTAGAAGTACTTTGTAGGTGTTGTAGGATAGGTTTGCAAGATAATAAAGAACACGTAAATATAAACTAGGGGCTGTTTAGATAAAGATGCAATAAAGTAAATATAGCGAGTGTGGAAAAGTGGTGGTAGGAGTTATGAAAGTGTCCCTAAGCAATTGACTACGTTACTAGACCGATAGCAAGTTTTATGTGGGAGAGGCATAAGCTAACATACTTACTCTTCTTGGATCATATGCACTTATGATTGGAACTCTAGCAAGCGTCCGCAACTACTAAAGATTCATTCTGGTAAAACCCAACCATAGCATTAAAGCATCAAGTCCCCTTTATCCCGTACGCAACAATCCCCTTACTCGGGTTTATGCTTCTGTCACTCAAGCAACCCACCATAAAAGAATCATGAACGTATTGCAATACCCTACAGGGGAAATCCCTCACGCTTGCACGACACGGAGGGCACAATAGGACAGCAACATAACCACAAGCAAATTAAACCAATCATAGCAATTCATCAATCACCGATAGACAACGAAAATCTACTCAGACATCATAGGATGGCAACACATCATTGGATAATAATATGAAGCATAAAGCACCATGTTCAAGTAGAGGGTACAGCGGATTGCAGGAGAGTGGACCACTGAATATAGATGGGGGAAGGTGATGGAGATGTTGGTGAAGATGGCGGTGGTGTTGGTGAAGATCGCGGTGATGATGATGGCCCCCGGCGGCGTTCCGGCGCCACTGGAAGCAAGGGGGAGAGAGCCCCCCTTCTTCTTCTTCCTTGACCTCCTCCCTAGATGGGAGAAGGGTTTCCCCTCTGGCCCTTGGCTCCCATTGCTTGGGAGGGGCGAGAGCCCCTTCGAGATTGGATCTATCTCTCTGTTTCTGCGTCCCCAGATTCTACCCCTTCACCGTTTCTTAAATATCCGGAAATCCATAACTCAGATTGGGGTGAATCTTTCGCCCAGATTTTTCTCATAAAATTAGCTTTCTTGTGGCAAAAGAAGGGCATCAACCGCCTTACTGGTGGCCCACGAGAGGATCAGGCGCGCCCAGGGGGTGGGTGTGCCCCCCTGTCTCGTGGCCTCCTCGGACACTGTTTCGCGTTGATTCTTCCTCCAGAAAATCCCAAATATTCCAAAATAATTCTCCGTCCGTTTTTATCCCGTTGGACTCCATTTGATATTGGTTTTCTACGGGACATAAAACATGCAACAAGCAGGAACTGGCACTAGGCACTGGATCAATATGTTAGTCCCAAAAATATTATAAAAAGTTGTCAAAAGTATATGAAAGTTGAAGAATATTGGCATGGAACAATCAAAAATTATAGATACGACGGACACGTATCATGCATCATCCACCTACACTTTGTGCACGTCCCCAAGGCAACCGCGGCTTTCCGCCACGCTCACACTTGAGACATAGAGACCACTGACGCTGATGGCGATGTGCTCTCTCATGTGTGTTGAACATGCTCCTCGGGTCATCCTTTTCCACCGAGGGGACCGGTGTCGTTAGCCTCATCCAGGGCGGCGTAAACCATAGTAGCTAGACATGAACGGTCATGCGTGTGCATGTCTTCATACTGGAATATGGGTGGATACAGCTAAGTTCCCTTGTCCTCCTATTGGCGCCATATCCACCCGGGTGCCCTCGCCCTCTTACCTGTGATATCGTGCATTGGGGGTAAACTCGGGAATTACTCGAGTCGGCTAGGTTTAAAAAGCTCAATATTGAACTTTCAAGCTTGAGTCAGTCCCGACGCCCTTTTTTTCAATAGTACTCCCTCCGTCCGAAAATATTTGTCATCAAAATGAATAAAAAGAGATGTATCTAGAACTAAAATACATCTAGATGCATCCCCTTTTATCAATTTTGATGACAAGTATTTCCGGACGGAGGGAGTAGGCTAGTAGGCCTGAGACTCACCCTCTTCATTACTCAAGTGAAGGGCTACAACTTGTTGATCCTTAACCTTCATTGTTCATCTTACTTGAAAATAAATCTTTCATGTTTTTAGAGAGAGAGAGAGAGAGAAATAACACATGTCTCTAACCCAATAAGTATGAAACACCCCCTCCTAATTAAAAAAAGACGCCCCCTCCCTAGGTTCATCTCCTTTATTTCAACACGATTGTGTAATAAACAAACAAATAATTCCAAATTTAATACCTATTGTCCACAATATTCTCACAATATGTAGAACTCAGAAATCTTATTAAAGCAAATAAATAATTGATTGACTGTCATTATAGTTTTCTAAAATAAAAGAACCAACTAAGTATGAACTGATTTTTTATGCATTATGATGGGTGCACCAATTGAATTAATGGCTTAAATCCTAGAAATATCTAGCTGAGAAGGTTAAGACCTCTACTATCTTAAGCAGTTTTGTTTCCGCAGGAGACTTTCTAAGCTAAATAATGGTTCAAAAACAGATGCTCTTCTCAAATACTACATGAGTGAAAGTCGAAAAAAGCGAACCATGGAATTGCCACATTGATCAAAAAGGTAAAAGTGTCAACTTATGTAGATCAGGCATACAACCATATTCCATCATGAGACTGACATGAACAAACACCTCTTACATACGGCCCGTCATGAAAGAGCTTCTTGTATCTTATCCATGTTCTGTGTGACTCCCTTCTCGATCATACTCTTCATGAAGCTACTTGCAGTCTAAACCTAACCATCATTGAAAAGTGCCACCAAGACACTGGAATGGAGCTGGCCTTGGTGAGTGACTCTATTCCATAATGTTGTTCAATGTTGTCTTCGCATCAGCTTCCTTGTTCTTCAGGAAACAATCAACAACCAGATAATGTGTGAGGGAGTCCTGGATTAGGGGGTGTCCGGATGGCCGGACTATGACCTTTGGTCGGACTCCCGGACTATGAAGATACAAGATTGAAGACTTCGTCACGTGTCTGGATAGGACTTTCCTTGGCGTGGAAGGCAAGCTTGGCGATACGATATGTAGATCTCCTCCCATTGTAACCGACTCTATGTAACCCTAGCCCTCTCCGGTGTCTATATAAACCGGAGAGGTTTAGTCCATAGGACGAACAACAATCATACCATAGGCTAGCTTCTAGGGTTTAGCCTCTCTAATCTCGTGGTAGATCAACTCTTGTACTACCCATATCATCAATATTAATCAAGCAGGAGTAGGGTTTTACCTCCATCGAGAGGGCCCGAACCTGGGTAAAAGCATCGTGTCCCTTGTCTCCTGTTACCATCCGCCTAGACGCATAGTTCGGGACCCCCTACCTGAGATCCGCCGGTTTTGACACCGACATTGGTGCTTTCATTGAGAGTTCCACTGTGTCGTCGCCATCAGGAAGGATGCCACGTCCCGTCTTTAAAGACGGCACTCTTGCTAAAGGAGCTTTGGCTATCGGCCAAACTCTCCGGCTAGGCTGTTTTCTTATGACCGCTTGTTCGGCTGCCGCACCGATGATGACTTCTCGGGTCATCAAAAGCAATCTCCACGTCGACTTAGAACTCACCGAGCAGTTAGATCCGATGGAGCTCTCTTCCTTAAACGAGCTCTTGGATCGCATCGCCGTCCTGGGAGTCGCTATAGACTACGATCAGATTGGGCTTAAACCAGATCCAAGAGAAATTGACTCTCCCCAGGTCACCCACCACGTCGCAGTGGTGGAGGAACAATGCGGCGAATCTATACCCATCTTAAGGACCAAATATGTCCGGATTCCCGATCCCCCCAAGCCGGATACCCGCGAAGGGGAGGATGTCACTCAAGCCTTGAACCTAAAGTCAGGCAGCAGGCCAGATTCATTGGACAACATCCAAGAACCCAAGCTTCCGAATTCGGAAACTCCTTGGCCCCTAAGCCACAGATCGGGCGAGGTTCCGGATTTAACTCCACCCTCCAACCCTAACTTAAGGGATCTATCCCAAGTTCGGCAAGAGCCCAAGGAAACAGTACATCATTACTGGGCCAGATTCCTCCTGGCTATGAACAGGATAGAGGACTGTCGCGAGGAGGATGCAATTTCATCTTTCCGCAATAATTGTATGGACATCAGAATCCTCAACGCCATAAGTCGCCGTGATATTACACGCTTCACTGACTTGGCATCCATCGTACGAAAATACTGTGCGATGGAAAGCGTCCGGACAACCGAAATAAAATTCTGGGACGATCCGGCCCTGAATACAACCCCAGTCCGAAATAAAAGGGCGCATTATCGCCATGCACAGGGGTTAATCACCAAAAAACAAAAACCCCCTATAGGATATAGAACCGTACTGGAGGGATGGCTCAATGGACCCTGTAAAATTCATAGTACAGAGGGCGTCACACCAACTCATAGCCTTAGAGCATGTTGGATACTCCGACAGGTGGCCAGAAGTGGCGAGGAGCTTCTAACTCCAGAATCCGCAGAGCACCACCCCAGGAATACCAGTATGGTATCGACAGTCTTCGAGACTTTCGCATCAAACAATGTGCGGAAATGAACACTCCGCAGCCTTACCGAAGTCTACCAGGTAGCAACAATAAACCCATGGAGTGACACGGCTATTACCTTTAATGCCAGTGACGAACCTAAATTCCGAACAGCCCGAGCACCAGCCGCATTGGTCCTCAGTCCGATAGTGGATGGCTTTCGACTTACCAAGGTACTCATGGACGGTGGCAGCGGATTGAACCTCATTTATGAGGAAACCCTTTGAAAAATGGAAATAGACTGGAGCCGCATTGAGCGAAGCAACACAACCTTTAGAGGAATAATCCCCAATTGGGAAGCGTGCTGTACAGGAAAAATTACACTAGATGTGGTGTTCGGCGCGCCGGATAATTATAGGTCCGAGGAGGTCACATTTCAAGTGGCCCCATTCAGCAGCGGATACCATGCTCTGTTAGGGCGAGAGGCATTCACAATTTTTCAAGCTATACCGCATTGCGGGTACATGAAGCTCAAAATGCCCGGACCCAACGGAATCATCACTCTTGCTAGTGACCCGGACATAGCACTCCGCGCCGAAAACAAGACAGCCGCACTGGCCCTTGAGGCATTATCTGAAGCCCTAGCGGCCGAGGAACTAATTGCGCTGCGCTCCACGGTGGACAGGGACGGCGTGATACTCGACAAAAGATCCAAATCCACCTCCTTTAAACCGGCAGACGAAATAGTCAAATTCCAAGTCCATCCAACAAACCCTACAAAAACGGCCTCCATCGGGGCACAATTAAACCCTGATGTAGACGCCGCACTATGAGAATTCCTACGCAAAAATTGGGACATCTTTGCCTGGCACCCTTCAGACATGCCAGGAATCCCACGCAGGCTGGCCGAGCACAGCCTAAACATCCTAAAAGGATTCAAGCCTGTTAAGCAGGATCTTCGGCGTTTCTCTGAACCTAAGAGACAAGCCATGGGAGAGGAGCTAGCCAAACTACTGGAAGCCGGATTCATCAGAGATATAAAACATCTGGACTGGCTAGCAAACCTGGTGATGGTACCAAAGAAGGAGAAATCCTGGCGCCTATGCATCGATTTCAAGGACCTCAACAAAGCTTACCCAAAGGATCCCTTCCCCCTCCCCCGCATTGATCAAATCATCGACGCTACCGCAGGACACAATTCATTATGTTTCCTCGACGCATACTCTGGCTACCATCAAATTAAGATGGCAGAGCCAGACCAAGCCGCAACGGCATTTATCACCCCATACGGCCCATTCTGCTTCAACACAATGCCCTTCGGGCTCAAAAACTCCGGCGCAACATATCAGCGCATGATTCAGACATGTCTGGCCAACCAGATCGGCAAAACAGTTGAAGCATACGTGGATGACGTGGTCATCAAAACCAAGCACGTCGAAACTCTAATAGACGACTTGAGGCTCACGTTCGATAACCTCCAAACATACGACATCAAGCTTAACCCGGAAAAATGCGTTTTTGGCATACCAGCCGGAAAGCTCTTGGGCTTCATTATATCCGGTAGAGGAATTGAAGCAAACCCAGCCAAGATCCGAGCTCTGTCACAATTGGATATTCCAAAGGACCTCAAAAAAAATACAAAAATTGACTGGATGCGTGGCGGCTCTAAGCCGCTTCATCTCCCGCTTGGGAGAAAAGGCATCACCCCTTTACCGCCTCCTCCGGCGCACCGAACACTTCGAGTGGACGGATGCTGCCACGGCCGGACTCGAAGAAATAAAAGCCATATTGGCAACAAACCCGGTCTTGGCCGCGCCTAACATCGGCGAACCAATGCTATTATACATTGCGGCAACTCATCAAGTTGTAAGCGCAGTGCTCGTCGTCGAACGAGAAACGGACGGACACAAATTCCCCCTTCAAAAACCAGTCTACTATGTGTCCACTGTCCTCACTCCATGCAAGTCACGGTACCCGCATTACCAAAAGATAGCGTACGCAGTGTTCATGGCGTACCGGAAGCTATGCCACTACTTTCAAGAGTGTTCAATAACAGTAGCCTCCGAAGTGCCTCTTAATGATATTATAAACAACCGCGACGCGACGGGCCAGATTGCCAAATGGGCCATTGAGATCCTCCCATTCGACATAACCTATAAGCCACGGTGAGCTATCAATTCGCAAGTTTTGGCCTACTTTGTCGCTGAATGGACTGAAGCCGAACTCCCTAAAGAGTATGGCACATATTCCAACTGGATCATGCACTTCGACGGCTCCAAAATGCTAGCAGGTCTGGGGGCTGGTGTCATTCTGACGTCCCCAACAGGAGATACAGTTCAATATGTCCTCCAGATAATGTATACGGACTCTAACAATGCAGCCGAATACGAGGCCCTTCTACATGGTCTTCGGATGGCAGTCTCCATGGGCATTCAACGCCTAGAGGTGCGTGGGGATTCGAACCTCGCGATATCCCAAATAAATGGAGACTTTGATGCCAAGGATCTGAAAATGGCAGGTTATCGCAATGTCATCCTAAAAATGTCAGCTCGGTTCGAGGGGCTCGAATTTCACCATATAGCCCGGGAAAATAATCAGGCTGCAGAAGTCTTGGCACACATCGGCGCAAAGCGCGATACAGTCCCCCCAACATTTTCTTGGAGAGGCTATTCAAGCCATCTGTCCAATGGGAAGGGGAGTCCGGAAATAACAACCCAGACTCAGCCACACCACCTGACACCGAACATTCTGACACAACGGGAGGCTCTGGCAACGAAGTAACATCCTCAGCCCATGAAATAATGGCAGTCATTGCCCCGTGGACAGAACCATTCTTAGCCTACCTAACTAGGCAAGAACTCCCCGAGGACCAAAACGAGGCATGCTGCATAGTGCGGCGATCTAAAGCCTACAAAGTCCATGAAGGAGAGCTTTATAGGAAAAGCACCACCGGAGTCCTTCAAAGGTGTATCTCCGAAGAGGAACGGCGGAACCTTCTGGCTGAAATTCATGCCGGACTAGAGGGCACCACGCCGCAGCCCAGGCCCTCGTAAGCAAGGCCTTTCGTACTGGATTTTATTGGCCTATGGCCCGGACAGATGCTCAGGACTTAGTCCAACGATGTGTCGGCTGCCAATTATTCGCTAACCAAAGCCATATGGCACCCACCGCCCTCCGAACTATACCCATCACCTTGCCCTTTGTGGTCTGGGGGCTTGACATGGTTGGACCCCTTAAAGGGGGAACCCACAAGCAAAAATACTTATTGGTCATGGTTGACAAATTCACCAAATGGATAGAGGCCAAGCCTGTTAAGACGGCCGAATCCAGACCAGTGATAGACTTCATATCAGGGGTCGTACACCATTACGGCGTCCCCCACAGCATCATCACTGATAACGGCACGAACTTTACGGCCGACGAGGTAAAACTCTAGTGCAAAAACATGGGCATCAAGCTCGACTACGCTTCAGTGTATCACCCACAAACTAACGGTCAAGTCGAGCGGGCAAATGGTCTAATCATGAGCGGCATAAAACCTAGACTAGTGCCGTCCCTCAAGGAATCTAACACGCACTGGGTAGAGGAGCTCGACTCTGTACTCTGGGGGCTGCGGACCATGCCAAACCGCACTACCGGATTCACACCATTTTTTATGGTATACGGCGCAGAGGCATTTCTGCCCTGCGACATAATTCATGAGTCGACTCGCATGCGCATGTACGAAGAAAGAGAAGCCAAACTCGATCGGCAGGATAGTTTGGACGCATTGGAGCTGGAGCGCGACGTGGCAAAAGCTCGTTCCGCATTCTATCAACAGCAGGCTCGAAGATACCAAAGCAGAGAAGTACGGGCCAAAACTTACAATGTTGGCGAATTAGTTCTATGCCTGCCGGACAAGAAAAAGGACAAACTCAAGCACAAACGGGAAGGTCCCTTCATAATCGTCCAAGTCCTCACTGGTGGAGCGTACCATTTGCGAAATGCATCGGATAACCGACTCGAACCGAACCCATGGAACGTCGCGCACCTACGAAGATTCTATGCCTAGCGCCGGACTCGGTGTTCTTCTCCTTCCTCTATCTATTTTTTACATATTAGTTGTCTTATATTTCTCTCCTTCTCCCTCCTTTTATCTTACAGCCTTTTAAGGGCTCATTTGCGCCTTGTTCGCACATAATTGACGCGCTACCCGCGCTCATTATACCTGGGGGCTTCTTTATCAGAAGCTTGTATGTACGGGCCTCATGCCCTACACATGTGTCACACTTCCGCATGTACCTTTTATTCACCATTATATGCATCGATATGACTTAAGTTTTGGCCAAGCTGGGTTGCCTGGCTCCTGTGCTTACCCCTACGTTCCTGATTGTTCGGCTAGGTGGTAAAGGGAGCACCTCTGTGATTGTTACTGCCGGGTCAGCCGGATGTGTACCTCAGACTGGGTGAAGCCGAAAGCTAGCGTTCTTAAGGGAATATTCGGTCGGTGAACTAAAAGATGATTTTTCACTTGTTTATTTATCTGCCCCCAGTTGCTTTTCTGCTTTTTTCACAGTCCGGATATGCACTTTAGGGCATGCCTCCCAGGGAAAGGAACCCCTAACAGAACTATTTTCCCTGGAAGATGTTTCTTACTAACCATGTAATATAATATAACTAGTTGGGCACTTGTCTGCTAAAGCACTAATGACCCCTACGCCTGGTCTCCACGCATGCCCCGGTTCTTACATAACCGAGAGGGTATTCAGACACACTCCGGACTATTGGGTCCAGAGGTTGAAGCGAAAAGGTCCGCAATGACAAATGATCTACAATCCGGCTAGAAGGCATTTTACATGTCATTTTAAATTACATAGTCAATTTGACTGGGTATATTCTTCTTCAATACCATCCAACAGGCTGTCCAATTTACAGTCCTGTTGGGAATACTTGGTGGCCAGCTCTACCTGGCCGTACACTAAATTGACAGGGATCTCCTTCCCATCGGGCCCCACAGGTCCGACCTCGGCCATGTGGTTCGGGTCAGCCTTCGTGTACCGCGTCTTCACCATGGCCCAGGCCTCCCTGGCGCCTTGACGGCAGGCCGATATCTTCCATAATCGCAAGCGTTGCCGCGCTCCCTTTAGCTTCTCTGCAAGCTCTCCAAGTCCTTCGGGCATGGAGACGGATGGCCACAAAGCCTGGACGATGCCTTGCATCGCCTGCCGAACTCTTTCGTGAAGTTGTGATAGCTCGGGAAGAAGGTCACCCGTAGAACCAGGCATTTCCTCCGCAGGCCGACCTGTCAGCATGCCTACAAACATAACTCTGTCAATCGACTTCCTCGCCGAACTGTTTTTCGAAGGTTCGTTCAAGCACTTACTAAAAATGCCGCGTCGAAGCCGTCGATTCTCCTTTACGGAATCCGACAGCTGAGCACGAACATCCTTTAGTTCCTCGCCTAGCTGGGTGTTGGCATCTTGAAGCTTGTTCTTCTCTTGCCTCACCCTTGTAAGCACGCTCTCGCTGGCCTTTAACTGGCGCAAGAGTTGCTGCTTGCCACGATCCACTCCGAAGCCATCTGCACTGTTATGGTCAGAATTGCACACATGCCGCACTTCACAACATACTCATCTTTCGAAGCATATATTACTAGAGGGGGTCTCCTTGGCCTTCCCTGTTGCGGCTAGTGTGGCCTCAAGTTGGGCCTTGCACTCTTCCAGCTCCTGGTACAGTTGAGTATTCTTTTCTGTAAGATCCTGCATAACAAATGATCCTTAAATCAGTTATTTTAACTATTTCAAGTCTCGGGGGCTACTGACATATATAACCATCAGATTTTCTCACCCGTATGTCTTTTACATACTGCTCTGTGGCTCTGGCTAGACCATTTTGAGTGGCACGGAGGTACGCATCTCCTGTATTAAAGGCGTCCAACGCCTCTTGGGAAAAACAAGCGTCACGAAGAACAGTCCGGTGGCGCCTGTGGTTCATGGCACTCTCCACCTCGGAATTGGTGGCAGACAGCCTGTCCGCGTCCTCTGTCGAAGGAGCATCCGGTGTGCGCCCCGTGTTCGCCTCCGCTTCCGGACCTGGCCTTGAAGCCTGGCCGGTGGATATAGTCCGGCGGGTGCTCTTCTTCCTGAAGAGAGCATGAGCGTTAGTATGCCTTGAGGGCATAAACCCTGGGCATTAAAATTGCACACCGTACCGTTGCGCCGGCGTCTCGATCCGGTCCGCACTTCTTTTTAGCCTGCTGGGCCTCGATGGCCCTTGTTGGCTAGCCGCCGCGGGCTCGGCCCTCCACCTCAAGGACTTCCCCTGCAGGAAACGCCATTTGTATACGATGATCAAAGATAAGCACGGATGGATCCTCTTGAAAATACTAGGGACTTCGGTCTCGGTTACCTTTGAGGCTGGAAGTAGTCCGGGATAATCGGCCGTAATGGCCACTAAGGTGTTGTCCTTACTCAATTGATGAAACACTCCATCAATCATCTCCACAGCCAAGTCCGTGTCCTCTTGGGAGTCCGGATCGAGGGACTGTTCCGGGTCCTCGGGTTGTGGAGGAGGGTTGTTTATCTCCTTTACAGTCTGGCGTAGCTCCTGCGTTAAAATTGCTAGACTAAGTACTTAACTATGGGAATATAAAAACGGATGGGCAAGTGAACGTGTTCGCTTACCCAGCTTGGAGGATTGTACATAGAAAATCCGCCCCATGGGTTGACACGGAGGAATTCCTCCTCTTCTCCCTTGTACAAAGCGGACAAGATCTTCGTTAGAGTGGCAGCCGAATCCGGTCCCTTACGGCCGCACCGAGTGGCATCGTCCTCCCCGTTGAAATCCCACATGGGGTGGCCTCGGTATTGAAGCGGCTGCACCCCCCACATAATGCATATGGCCATGACCTCGATCATGGTTAGTCCGGAATGAGCTAACAACCTTATCCGGTTCATCAGGTAAAGGACGTCCCTGTAATTTTCCTTCTGAGGGCTCCGTGGGCGCCAGCTTAGGCGTTTCTTCAAGGGAGCATTATCAAATTCAGGGAGGCCGATCCGTACAGGGTCCGGCAGAGCGACATCTTCTATATAAAACCATTCTGAAGCCAGTCTTCGGACGCCTTCTTTGGGGTTCCGGATAGATATCCGATCCCGGTGATGCGCCATAGTTCGGCTCCGCCCACTTGATATATCGACCCCTCCTGAGAACGAGGCACGAGGCAGAACAACTTCTTCCACAACACGAAATGGGCCTCGATACCCAAAAACAGCTCGCAAAGGGCTACGAAGCCCGCAATATGCAATAGGGAGGCAGGCGTAAGGTTGTGTAACTGGAGGCCATAGAACTCCAGGAGCCCCTGGAGAAACGGATGTACTGGAAATCTGAGCCCTCTTATTAAATAAGGGACAAGGCATACTGTAACGCCCCGGATACAACTTTCCATATTCGTAACTCCAACTCTTGCCTTTTCCGGAGATGCTATATGATATTTCCTTCGTGGTTGGGTTTTTGTCGGTTGTTTTGCATTTTGTTCTTGTTATGTATCTCGTCTCATGTCATCATTCGCATTGCATCGGCATCGTTTTCATAAAACTTGCATCCGTTCGGGTTCCGCCGATTCTCTCCGTTGTCCGTTCGGAGTCCAGACACACTCGCACGCGCCCGCGGCACCTCCGTAATATTATTTTATAAGTGGCATAAAAATGTTCTCGGAATGAGTTGAAGTTTGGCATGCGGTCTTATTATAGTGTAGAAAGGCCGCCTGTCAAGTTTCGTCGCATTCAGAGCTCATTTGATAGCCCAAACGTTAAACATAGCGGTACCGTTGCCGGTACCTTCATCGGATGTTTTCGGTCTCCGAAAACCCTTCCCGGGCTGCACTTCTCTTCTCTCCCCTCAGCCCAAGCACTCTCTTCACAGCCCACTAACCCCTCCTAGCCCACCTATCTAACCCCCCTCCGTCCGGACCGTCCGATCGAGATCGAACGACTCCAAAATGGAGCAAATCCCCCTAACCTAGGACCCCTGCCTTTTTAAACCCCCCTTCCTTCCAAAAATGGGCAACCCTAGCCTTCCCCTACCCCTAGATCCCTCTTCCTCGGGATCCCTGCAGCCACCAGCCACCTCCACCTCGAATTCCGCCGCCCGCAAGCCCTCCGCCACCAAGTGTCGCGCCCCCACTGGCCGCGCCGCCGCCAGCCGCCGAAACCAGCCAATCAGGCGCCTCCATGCGTCTCCCAGCAGCCTCCCACCGCCGCAGGACCGCCCAGGCCCATGGGAGCCCCCCCGAGCCCATCTGGGCCCGGATCTCGCCACCGCCAGGGCCCGATCCGCCCCGCTCCTCGGTCCGCCCCATGCAGCGCCCGTCCCCGCCGACGGCGAGCACCGCCGCCTCCGCCGCCGCCTCGCACCCCGCCACCTCGTCGCCGGAGACGAGCCCCGGTCATCGCCGCCGACCCCAGGTGTCGCCTCCCGTGCTCGCGGCCCTGCCTCCTTCCTCTTCTTCCTCTCTCTCTCTCAGATCCCTCTCTCTCTCTCCAGGAGCGCCGCCTTCCGTCGCCGTTCGTCGCCGGGAATGGAGCTGCTGCGCCAGATCCGACCTCCGCCCGGATCCCGCCGGTCCCTGCCTCGCTGCCGCCGCCCTCCTCCGTCCCGTGCCGGGATCCTTGCCGCCGCCCCTGCACCCGCCTCCCTCGATCCAGTGGGGATCGAGGAGAGGGATGACCGCCACCTCGTGGGCCCCGCGACCTGGCCCAACTCGCCTGGCCTGCTTCGCCGCGCCAGGCGCAGCGCGCCCCTGCTGGCCTGTACACTCCCCCGACCGGGCCTTGGCCCAGGGTGAGCAGCCCCCGCCCCCTCTCCTGTGCCCAGGGTAAACTTTATATGAAAATGGGGTGGAAAATGCCTAGATTAACATGGTGCACTTTATTTTCCTGTTTAACAACAATAAAATTGTGTTTAGGGCAGAACAGTACCAAATTCATAAATTGCACATGAGGATTTTCCGGAATTGTTGTTTGTTACTTCCGGCCTCATTTAAATTTTCCTAGATAGGTAGTTTCATTATGCTTTACCTCTTGCCATGTTTAACAACATTTAATATTGTTTGGTAGCTTAAACGAGATCAAACTAAATAATTGCATGTGGTGTTTTGTCAAGATGCAACTCGTTGCATATTGAGATCCACTTAACTTGTAGTATTGTTTGTTGCACTTTGCCATGCCATGCCTCGTTAAACCGGTCATGCATCATACTTGATTGTGCATCATGCCATGATTATGATGTGTGTTTACTATGTTGCTTGCTTCTTTCCGGTGTTGCTTCTTAGTTCCGGTAACGTTGCGTTCGTGAGGATTCGTTCAACTATGTTGGTTCGTCTACTTCATGGACTCGTTCTTCTTCCTAGCGGGATTTCAGGCAAGATGACCGCTACCCTGGATCTCACTACTATCATTGCCATGCTAGTTGCTTCGTTCTATCGCTATGCTGCGTTACCTATATGTTGCTCTTCAAGCCTCCCAAAATGCCATGAACCTCTAACCTTTGACACCCTTCCTAGCAAACCATTGCTTGGCTATGTTACCGCTTTGCTCAGCCCTCTTATAGCGTTGCTAGTTGCAGGTGAAGTTGAAGATTGCTCCATGGTGGACAGGGTTTTGGTTAGGATATCACAATATCTCTTATATTATTATTAATGCATCTATATATTTGGTAAAGGGTGGAAGACTCGGCCTTATGCCTGGTGTTTTGTTCCACTCTTGCCGCCCTAGTTTCCTTCATACCGGTGTTATGTTCCCGGATTTTGCGTTCCTTACACGGTCGGGTGATTTATGGGACCCCCTTGACAGTTCGCTTTGAATAAAACTCCTCCAGCAAGGCCCAACCTTGGTTTTACCATTTGCCTCACCACCACCTATATTTCCCTTGGGAGTAATTAACCCAAGGGTCATCTTTATTTTAGCCCCCCCGGGCCAGTGCTTGTCTAAGTGTTGGTCCGAACTGGGACCATGTAAGCTGGGGGGAGAAGCCCCTTGGCTTGGAGTGCTACTAGCTCGCTGTGCGGGACAGAACACCTCTCCCAATCTCCAGGCTGAGAGCTGGGAGGAGAGAAGAGGAGCTGCGTCGACTGGCCATGATGGAATGGATCTTTGTCGAATGTGCTCCGATGAATGCTCGTGGAGGGAAGATGGTGTGATTCGGATCTAAGTCCCCGCCTCTTTTATAGGCAGCCCATTTTCGCAACTAGGGGGGTAAATGAAAAAACACCCTGTCTTTTCACATTCTTTTGACACGTGGAAGATGGCCATTATTAGGCGCGGAAGCCAAGGAGCACAACATTCATTGGAAGCCGGACACTATTCGACAGGTATATGGGATTTGGAGACGAACCCACCTTGCAATGCCGAAGACAAATCTGTGTGCCGGACTCATAGTCATTGAAGCCTGGTTCGGGGGCTACTGAGGGAGTCCTGAATTAGGGGGTGTCCGGATGGCCGGACTATGACCTTTGGTCGGACTCCCGGACTATGAAGATACAAGATTGAAGACTTCGTCCCGTGTCTGGATAGGACTTTCCTTGGCGTGGAAGGCAAGCTTGGCGATACGATATGTAGATCTCCTCGCATTGTAACCGACTCTGTGTAACCCTAGCCCTCTCCGGTGTCTATATAAACCAGAGAGGTTTAGTCCATAGGACGAACAACAATCATACCATAGGCTAGCTTCTAGGGTTTAGCCTCTCTGATCTCGTGGTAGATCAACTCTTGTACTACCCATATCATCAATATTAATCAAGCAGGAGTAAGGTTTTACCTCCATCGAGAGGGCCCGAACCTGGGTAAAAACATCGTGTCCCTTGTCTCCTGTTACCATCCGCCTAGACGCACAGTTCGGGACCCCCTACCCAAGATCCGCCGGTTTTGACACCGAAAATGTGATTGAGGGATACCGTGGCATGTCATGCTGGCAGGAATCTCTTTTGCAGCCTCCCGTGCACCTTACTTTGCATGCCCACAGATAATAGGGTTAACTACAGACCTATAATCCACACTTTTCTTCATAACTGTCCGAAGGATATACCATCGAACACCTTCCGTGCATGCTCCAGATCACCTGCCCGCAGCCCCGGATCAGCGTGTTGAAGGAATAGAGGTCTAGTACCATGCTCTCATTGACCCTGGCTTTGTGGATCTTCCTCGTCATGGCCGCGTGGCCGCGCAGCAGTCTGGACCTGAGCCGCCTCATGCCGATGGTCAATTGATCCCTGTCGATGACCCCGACGACTCGATCAGCAAGAAGCTCGCAAGGATGAGCCACCTCAAGTTGAGCTCTCCGCCACCTCCTCCACCGCCAGCACAACACATCGACATAAACTCGTGATCGGGTTCATCCCTCTCATGGGTGACCGGATTGATGGGAGGCAAGGTGGTCGCGTGCCAGTGCCGCATGTGTCGTTGACTCGTGGTTCGTCGCGGCTTGACTCCCGCGTCCATCCCTCCAACCTATCCTCCCTGACCTCATCATACTCCCCACCGTCTACCCCCAATCATGGCCTCCAGCAGTGCATCTCTCGCTCCTTCGCTCAGAGCAGATGCGGGAAATGTACCTATAATTGCCATGTTGTTGTTTGTCTTGATTGCTTCTGGTTGCTGTGAGCTTGCAAGTACATTCAATGTACTGACCTGGCGTGTCATGCTAGTTTGCAGGTCAAGCCGGATTTGATTGCTTGTTTGCAGGGGATTCCTTGTTTGCAAGCTAGGATTAGCTTTCCAGCCAGAGTCCCTGCAGAGTGGAGTTCACCACCATCCTCGTTGTTCCGCTGCTAGAAGCTATTCCGCTGCTTCATGTTGTTCTGCTGCTTGCATAGAGCAACCGTGGTAGGTGTAGTGTCGCCTTGCCAATATAATCCTTGTACCCAATATAGATTGTAATAAAGAGTCAATTTGTTCTATGGTAAGCAGTGTCGTATTCCAGAAGACTTCTCCTCGATCTCTAGGCTGGAATATGGGGCATTCCGATTTCTCTAAGCTGGGGTGCCACACCACGGCCACCGGCTAGACTCTTGGCTCCAGCAAGGGTTCCTGCACTTACTCTAGCAAACACGCCTCCTCGGAGTGTTGTGTTCCTGCTGAGGACATGCCATGGAGCTCTACCAGCAAGAGCAAGAAGTCTAAGGCAGCCCCGCCGGAAACCAAGAAGGTGTCTGTCGGGGAGGATGGCACGGGCGGAGCTTTTACCATAAGCTCCACCCTTGACAGCAAATAGGAAAGCGAGCTCGTCGCCTTCCTGCGGGCGAATGTCGACGTGTTTACATTGAAAGCATCCGACATCCCCGACATTCCCAGGGAGGTGATTGAGCACCATCTTGCTGTCTACCCCCATGCACGGCCCGTCAAGCAGAAGGTCAGAAAGCAAGCTTTGGAACGACAAGAGTTCATCATCGAGGAGATCAGGAAGTTGGAGGCGACAGGCTTGTTCAAGGGAGTACTCCACCCGACGTGGTTGGCCAATCCAGTTGTAGTATGTATGGTGAATGGGAAGTGGAGGCTATGTATCGACTATACTGATATCAATAAAGCCTGTCCAAAGGATCCCTTCCCATTGCCATGTATCGACCAGATAGTGGACTCCACTACTGGGTGCGACTAGCTGTCGTTCCTCGATGCTTACTCGGGATATCATCAGATCTTCATGACAAAGGAAGATGAAGAAAAGACCGCGTTCATCACCCATGTGGTACGTACTATTTTGTATGGATGCCTTTCGGGTTGAAGAGCGCTGGTTCAACGCTTGCCCGAGCAGTCCAGATTGGTTTTGAGCCCCAGCTCCATAGAAATATGGAAGCATACATGGACGATATAGTAGTCAAAACCAAGGACAAGGCCACGTCGTGCAGGACCTGGAAGAAACCTTTGCAAATTTGCAAAAGATCAACCTCAAGCTCAACCAAGAGAAGTGTGTGTTCGGTGTCCCATCCGGCAAACTTCTTGGGTTCTTTGTGTCTCAATGCAAAATCGAAGCCAATCCCGACAAGATCAAAGCCATTGAGCAGATTGAGGCGCCCAAGCAAGTTAAGGATGTCCGTAGGCTTGCCGGTTGTGTTTCCGCCCTGAGTAGGTTTATCTCTATGTCTGCTAAGCACGCCCTCCCATTTTTCAAAATTTTGAAAAAGGCGGGTCCAATGAAATGGACTCCGGAGGCAGAGGCAGCGCTGCAAGATTTAAAGAGATACCTCTCCTCCACGCTGATACTGGTTGCGCCCAAACAACAAGAGCCATTGTTTCTGTACTTGGCGGCGACGAATCCACTGGTTAGTGCGGCACTAGTAGCAGAGAGAGAAGTTGAGGAAGAGGCAACAGCAGTGGCAAGGCCATCGGATGAGGGACCAGGGCCGGCAGGGTCCAATGCCATCAAGGCAGAACCCCCGGCAGAGCCCGGTTCCGACAAGACAGAGTCTGCGCAAGCGAATGAGGCAACACAGAAGAAGAAGCTGGTGCAGCACCCAGTCTACTTTGTCCGCTCCCTCTTGCAGGGAGCTAGGTCAAGGTATTTTGGCATGCAGAAGTTGCTTTTCGGCCTTCTTATGGCCTCAAGAAAGTTGCGCCACTACTTTCAAGCACACGAGATCACCGTCGTCACTCGCCTCCCGTTGCAACGAATTCTGCATAATCCAGATGCAACTGGGAGGATTGTGGAGTGGGCGTTGGAGCTGTCAAGCTTTGGACTCAGATTTGAAAGTACTTCGACGATCAAGAGCAGGGCTTTGGCAGAGTTCATAGCAGAATGGACATCCATGCCCGACGAAGAAGTTCAAGAGACCACCCTTCCCGGCAAAGAGGCAAGTATTCACTGGATTATGTACTTTGATGGGGCTTCCTCGTTACAAGGTGCTGGTGCCGGCGTGCTGCTCATCGCACCCACCAGAGAGCGCCTCAAGTACATGGTCTTGATGTACTTTCCCCGCGAGAGGTTGACAAACAACACTGCAGAGTATGAGGTGCTGCTTGCTGGTATGAGGATCGCAACGGACCTCGGAATTAGGAAGCTTATTGTCAGAGGAGATTCACAACTTTTCATCAAGCAAGTCAACAAGGATTATCAGAGCCTGCTGATGGAGGCTTACGTGGATGAAGTGAGGAAGTTGGAAGAGCGCTTTGACGGTCTACAGGCAGAGCATGTTCCTCGAGCGGAGAATAGCGCTGCCCTCAAGCTACCTGTGGAACCAGGTACCTTTGTGCTTCAATTAACTCTGCCATCCGTCGAACCGTCAGCAAAGAAGAACAAGGGAAGAAAGGTAGGCCCCTGAAAAGACTTTCCCGCAGAGCTCTTAGGAGCCACCGGCAAGGAAGTTGTCGTGTACCCCAAGCTTGTCGGGGAGCAGCAGCCTCCGACAGGGTCCCAAACTCTCGTCGTCGAGACAGCTGCCCCCGCGACAGAAGACACACCTTTAGTCCTTACCGTCGAGCCTCAGGCTCCGGCATGGGCACAACATACAGTCCATTTGCTCCAAACAGGGGAGCTCCCTGAGGAGCAGGAAGAAGCAGAGAAAGTAGCCCATCGGTCTAGCATGTACCAGTTTGTGGATGATGTCCTTTACAGAAGGAGGCTGAACAGCGTGAAATTGAAGTGTATTCCTCGGGAGGACGGACTAGAGCTGTTGGCAGAGATACACAAAGGCATATGCGGATCCCACATAGGGTCAAGAGCCCTTGCCGGCAAAAGAATTCCGGCAAGGTTCCTTCTAGCCCACTGCCCTCCAAGATGCGATGGCACTAGTAATGAAGTGTGAAGCGTGCCAGTTTCATTCAAAGAAGCTTCATTAACCAGCTCAAGCTCTTCAAACAATCCCTCTTTCCTGGCCATTCTTGGTCTGGTGGCTCGATATACTGGGCCCCTTTCCCCGTGTCATCGGGGGCTTTGAGTACTTGTACGCTGCGATTGACAAGTTTACAAAGTGGCCGGAAGTGGAGCCAATGAGAAAGGTGACAGCGCAGTCAGCCATCAAGTTCGTCAAGGGACTCGTTTGCCGTTTTGGTGTGCCAAATAGAGTCATCACCGACAACGGCACACAGTTCACGAGCCACACCTTCATGCAGTATATCCAGGACCTTGGCAGCAAAATTGTTTTGCTTCTGTTGCTCATCCAAGAAGCAATGGCGAGGCGGAAAGGGAAAATGGTGAAGTGTTGTGAGGCCTCAAAATGATAACTTTCGATAGACTGCGGAAGTGTGGAAGGCACTGGATTGATGAATTACCAACAGTTTTTTGGTCAATCAGAACGACACCAAATCAAGCAACTGGCCAGACACCCTTTGCCCTGGTATACGGGGCAGACGCAGTTATCCCCATGGAACTCATATACGGGTCACCTCGAGTGCTCGCTTATGATGAGCTTGAGCAAGAGCGGTTGTGCCAAGATGATGTAACACTCCTTGAGGAAGATCGTCTTCGAGCTACTGTGCGAGTCGCTCACTATCAGCAAGCCTTGCGCCGCTATCATAGCCGCAAGGTTCATGCCCGAAGCCTTGAGGAAGGCGACCTTGTTCTTCAGCGTGTTCAATCCGCCAACAATTCAAACAAGTTGATGCCAAAGTGGGAAGGCCCCTATCGGGTGATACAAGTCACCAAGCCTGGAGCAGTCTGCCTGGAGACCAAAGATGGCATTCCAGTGAGCAAATCCAGGAATATCGAACATCTTCGCAAG
Organism: Triticum dicoccoides; assembly: GCF_002162155.2. Classification (NCBI taxonomy): domain Eukaryota; kingdom Viridiplantae; phylum Streptophyta; class Magnoliopsida; order Poales; family Poaceae; genus Triticum; species Triticum dicoccoides. The sequence goes on along the minus strand of NC_041393.1, from coordinate 498,278,506 downwards.
TTTTACCCATAGGGCACGGTTGCCGAGAGCTCCGGCAACCCCCTTTTGTACTAGCCTTGCCGTCAAGGCATATAACCCTATGTGCAAAGCCAGGCACAGACCTTGTGTGCAGCCGAATAGTTTTTAGCATGTACAGTTTCCTGCTAGTTTCCATGTTTATATATATGTGTATGCATGCATGCTTGCCCAGGATATTGTGCTACCTTAGGTTCTAACAGGTGCCGGGAAACAGCCAAGGCTCTGTGCCCTCGTCCTCTCGTCCATTCGGCCACAATAACAACACCCCGACAAGAAATTGAGAAGACTGCTCGGCACGGCATCTCCGCCGACAACCCAACCAGATAAAGTTCATCTCCTGCCCATTCATGTTCGTAACTTGTGACTTGCGCATTAGAAAACCCCGCCACTCTTTTCAGACTTGGGTGCTCCCATCCCCGACTCAAACGCTGCTTCGGTCGGGGTAGTTGCAGTAACCTTGGATAAAAAGAGTTTGGTAGGGGGCTGGACTCTGTAACCCAGCAGATGTGATTCTCCGGCAGGCACAGAGGGCGCCGTCAAGGTAGCTTACCGAGGAGGCTCGTTCATTTTTATTAAAGGGGTGCTTCGCCTCTGCACGAACGTATACGTGCATGAGTTCCCAGCAAAAGCTCATCTTTTTCATTGATATGCTGATGCAAGTACAAATATTACAGAACATAAGCATGTGCTCGGAATATTACATTTCCTAGAAAATTAAGATTTGGCAAGTGCCTACAAATTGAGAAAAACATAAGTGCCCCGTAATCCCCGTTCTTGCCCCTTTCCTCCCCAGGCACGGCAGGAGAAGAAAGGTAACGAGCATGGGGAACGTGGCGATGGTGAGCTTGACGAGGAAGCCCGTCCACCACCGACGCCAGAGCCAGCAGGACGTAACCCCCGGTAAGGCGTGTTACCGGAGGAAGGAGGAGGTGGAGCAGATGATGGTGCTGCCACTAATGGTTAGCTGGAGTCCGAGTCGTCGTCCTCCCGCCCGCTGCCATCGTTGTCGCTGGCGCTATTCTCCTTGCCACTGCCGCTCAAGGAGGAGCTTTCGTTGTTAGTGGAACTCTCCACGCAGCACCCTAAGCGGATTCCTGAGCTCCCGAAGACCTTGATGGAGAGCAGGCCGCTCTCCATTAACTTGAAATGGAGAACATGCCCCTCCGACAAGCTGTGGGCACGTGCAAAAGTCTTCCACCCCTGGCGAAGGTACATGACGTGAGGGCGGGGAAAATCAACGTGAGCCCACATGCTGTCGTTCCCGCAGCTCCTCATGTGAAGCCTCAAGGCCTGTGGTGGGTCCTCCTCCATCACCCAGGAGAACGGGGTCGGGAGCCGGAGACGACTGCACACAGGCTTATACAGCCTGATGAAGAACTCATAGGGATGGTCTCCGACATGACCGCCCATTGGAGGAGGGTCCGCCGGCGGAAGCGCAGCTGGCGCACCGCCCCTTCCACCTCCTCCCCGAGCACTGAGGCAACCTCGGCCTCGTCCCCTTCCTCTTCCCCTCATGGCGGCCTCCGCCATCGGAGGGTCCAGAGGAGGAGGAACGCGTTGTCGAGCAGAAGCCCTCGTCGCTGTCGTCGATGCGCTAGCATGCCCTTTCACCCCTCTCCCTTTTTATAGGAGAGCAAGGCTGGGGCCTAGCCACCCAGCCCAAAGGGCGGCCGCCCCGCACGGCCAATGCGGCCTCCTGAAGCATAGGGAACCAGAACCGACCCGCTCCCCCAATCAACAAACACCTGGTTTTCCGCCTCGGCGTTAATGCCCACATCCTTCGCATCCATCGTCTGCCCTTCCCAAGGCATGGAGGATATGTGTCGAAGCGGAAGGGGGCATGAGGACAGGTGGGACGACCGTTTTCCACCCAGTGATCATAGGGTGTGGCGCCATGCAGGCTGCGACCTGAGTCCACTTAGTAAATGAGTAGTGCCCCTGCAGATTCCTTCTTTTTAATAAGGGAAGCACGGGCTGCCTCTTTACTATCAACTGCGAGATGACGCAAGCATGCTGAGGACATCCCATGCATGATCCCCACGTCACGTGCTCAACACGGGTCATGGGGAAGCGCGACTGACAGATGGATCGTGGCAATCCATCTCTGCCATGCCCGCCTGCGTACTGCTTTGGGCTTGGCCCAACTACGCCTTGCGCTTATGTGTGGCCCAGGCCCGGGGGCTCCTGTCGGTGTACAAAAGTATGGGTACTTTTGTACCCCTTGCTGGTGCACGGGCAGTCACAACCACACCAGCAGCAGGGCATGGCGAGGCGGAGGAAGACAAAACCGGAAGACTACCAAGACATATACTCGAAGCACAAGGAGCAGAGGGCGAGCTGGACCACCCCCGGCAACACCCTTGCCGGGGCGACCTACACAACACCAGCAAGCCCATCACCATTGGGGTTGAGAGCTCTGACACCATCGACAATGTTAAGACTAAGATATGAGAAACGCATGCTTGGTAGCATGCAGATCCTCATAAAGATTAACAGCCCACGGGCCCACGTGGGACCAGAGGACGAAGACCCCCGGCGAGACCCCTGCCGGGGATGACTCCAAGTCCCCCGGCAAGACCCTTGCTGGGGACGGCTCCAAGGCCCCCGGCAAGCCTTACCGGGGACGATCGCTGGGCTTTGGCCGGACCCACGCCAAGCAAGGGTTCGCCAGCTCACCACCGCTCTGCGACGATCTGCATGCTAACTAAGCAGACGCCTGCGTGGCAGCATGCAGATCTTCGTGGAGGCTCTACCATCGCACCAACACAGTAGCTAGTTAGCCAGCATGGCACTGCATGCCTCGTCAACATGGACGCGTGTCGAAGCGAGGGGAGGCAGTAATGGACGGGATGGCTCCTACTACCATCCCCGATAAAGTAGGAGGACACGTAGCCAGCGCATTAAATGCATTTGTCCTATGTTGAACGAGCGATAAGCTCGATCCCTGTAGCTTGCCACCTCCTGTGTGCCACTGTGGAAACCCCTTTAGGTATAAAAGGAGGCCCAAGGCATACAGAGAGAGGATTCGGACTTTTGGACCGTGCTCGCATCATAGCTAGTTCAAAAGCTCAAGAACACATATATCTAGACAAGCAGGACTAGGGTGTTACGCATCTTTGCGGCCCGAACCTGGGTAAAATCCCTGTGTGCTAACGGCTCGACCTGCTCTTTGTGCAGCTAATCCCCCGCCGAACGTAGAAGGGATCCTTGCGACCCCATAGGTGTTCGTTTTCCCCGACAAAGGGGCACTATGATCGTATTTGAGCATTGGGTGTAGCTAATATTCGAGTGTGATTCATGAATGGGTCAATGATTGAGCATGATGGGCTAGGGATAAATTGCTTTAGTGTTGATATTTTGAAAGACATGGTTGCTTGTTGGTATGCTTGAGTATTAAAATCTTCATGTCAAAACTAGACTATTGCTTTGAATAATATAAAAGTACATATGTCCATGCTATAAAGAAAAGAATATGATGAACATGTTAGGCATCATTCCACATCAAAAATTCTGTTTTTATCATTTACCTACTCGAGGACGAGCACGAATTAAGCTTGGGGATGCTGATACGTATCCAACATATCTATAATTTTTTATTGTTCCATGCTGTTATATTATCATTCTTGGATGTTTTACAATCATTTTATAGTCATTTTATATCATTTTTTGGTACTAACCTATTGACATAGTGCCTAGTGTCAATTGTTTTTTTCTGCATGTTTTTACATCGCAGGAAATCATATCAAACAGAGTCCAAACACAACGAAACTCCTGGAGGATTTTTTGGGGCCAGAAGAAAGCCAGTGGTCCAAGAAGCACCTGGGGGCTGCTCGAATGGAGCAGCACCCATGAGGGCGGGCCAGGAGGCCCAGGCGTTCCCTGGTGGGTGCTGCCCATCTCGGGTGCCCCCTGAACTGCCTCTTTGCTCTATAAATACCCTAATATTCTAGAAACCCTAGAGGAGTCGACGAAAATCAATTCCAGCCGTTGTAGAGTCCATAATCACCAGATCCAATCTAGACACTGTCATGGAGGGGTTCACCATTTCCATTGGTGCCTCTCCTATGATGCGTGACTAGTTCTTTGTAGACCTACGAGTCCATAGTTAGTAGCTATACGGATTCATCTCTCTCTCTTGATTATCAATACAATGATCTCTTGGAGATCCATATGATGTAAGTCTTTTTGCGGTGTGTTTGTTGGGATCCGATGAACTTTGAGTTTATGATCACATCTATGTTTTTATCCATGAAAGTTATTGGAGTCTTCTTTGATCTCTTATATGCATGATTGCTTATAGCCTCATATTTCTTCTCCAATATTTGGGTTTTGTTTGGCCAACTTGATCTATTTATCTTGCAATGGGAAGACGTGCTTTGTAGTGGGTTCGATCCTACGATGCTTGATCCTAGTGACAGAAGGGGAACCGACACGTATGTATCGTTGCTACTAAGGATAACAAGATGAGATCTATATCTCCGCAATAGATAAACGGATCTCGTCTACATCATATCATCGTTCTTATTGCATTACTCCGTTTTTGAACTTAATACACTAGATGCATGCTGGATAGCGGTCGATGTGTGAAGTAATAGTAGTAGATGCAGCTAGGAGTCGGTCTTCTAATCTTGCACATGATGCCTATATAATGATCATTCCTGGATATCCTCATGATTATTTGAAGTTCTATCAATTGCCCAACAGTAATTGTTTTCCCACCGTTTGCTATTTTTTTCTCGAGAGAAGCCACTAGTGAAACCTACGGGCCCTGGGTCTCTTTTCATCATATTTGCCTTTGTGGTCTATTTTCCCTTGCATTTTTTTCAGATCTATTAAATCAAAAATACAAAAATACCTTGCTGAAATTTATTTGTTCCGCGATCTATTTATCCTGTCTACCACTTTTACCTCACATTATTTGCCTATCTTGAGGTGTCGTACCTGGAAGGGATTGACAACCCCTTTAACACGTCGGGTTGTGAGTATTTGTTATTTGTGTGCAGGTGTTGTTTACGTGGTGTGAGGAGGTTCTCCTACTGGTTCGATAACATTGATCTCATCACTGAGGGAAATACCTACCGTCGCTATGCTGCATCATCCCTTCCTCTTTGGGGAAATACCGACGTAGTTCTAGCAGAAATCAAGGACCAAGGAAACATTTCTCGGCTATGGAGGTGATAAAGAGTTTGTCGTAAAGAGTTACATCGATAAAAGGTTTTACACCGATCCAGATGACTCTGAGTCTCAATCTGGATATATATATATATTGTAAGTGGGAGCAATTAGCTAGATTAGCTCCATGTAGAGCATTGTAGACATAAAAATTTGTTAAATACATACGGATCTGAATGTGGCAGACCCGTTGACTAAACCTCTCTCACAAGCAAAATATGATCACACCTTAGTACTATTTGGGTGTTAATCATATAGCAACATGAGCTAGATTATTGACTCTACAAAACTCTTTGGGTATTGGTCACATGGCGATGTGAACTATGGGTGTTAATCACATGACGATGTGAACTATGGGTGTTAATCACATGATGATGTGAACTAGATTATTGACTCTAGTGCAAGTGGGAGACTGAAGGAAATATGCCCTATAGGCAATAATAAAGTTTTTATTTCATATTTCCTTATTCATGATAAAGGTTTATTATTCATGCTAGAATGGTATTGATCGGAAACCTTGATACATGTGTGAATACATAAACAAACACTGTGTCCCTAGTGAGCCTCTACTAGACTAGCTCGTTAATCAAAGATGGTTAAGGTTTCCTAAGCATGGACATGAGTTTCCATTTGATAATGGGATCACATCATTAGGAGAATGATGTGATGGACAAGACCCATCCATTAGCTTAGCATAATGATCGTTCAGTTTTATTGCTATTGCTTTCTTCATGTCAAATACACATTCCTTCGACTATGAGATTATGCAACTCCCGGATACCGGGGGAATGCCTTATGTGCTATCAAACGTCACAACGCAACTGGGTGAATATAAAGATGCTCTACAGGTATCTCCGAAGGTGTTTGTTGAGTTGGCATAGATCGAGATTAGGATTTGTCACTCCGAGTATCAGAGAGGTATCCCTGGGTCCTCTCGGTAATACACATCATAAGCTTGCAAGCAAAATAGTAAGGAGTTAGTCACGAGGTGATGTATTACGGAACGAGTAAAGAGACTTGCCGGCAACGAGATCGAATTGGTATGAAGATACCGATGATCGAATCTCAGACAAGTAACATACTGATACGTCTCCAACGTATCTATAATTTATGAAGTATTCATGATGTTATGTTATCATTCTTGGATGTTTTACAACCATTTTATAGCAACTTTATATCATTTTTTGGGACTAACCTATTGACCCAGGGCCCAGTACAGTTGCTATTTTTGCTTGTTTTTTACATTGCAGGAAATCAATATCAAACGGAGTCCAAACACCGCAAAACTTTTTGTGGATTTTTATGGACCAGAAGACATCCAGTGTGCCAGAAAAACACCTGGGGGTGCCCCGAGGGGGGAACAACCCACCAGGGCACGCCTGGGGGCCTAGGCACGCCCAGGTGGGTTGTGCCCACCTCGGTGGCCTCCCGCACCCCCTCTTTGCCCTATAAAATCACAAATGTTCCAAAAACCCTGGGGGTAGCCCTAGATCAGAAGTTATGCCGCCACAAAGCCTCTATATCCACGAGATTCAATCTAGACCCCATTTCGGCACCCTGCCGGAGGGGGGAATCATCACCGGTGGCCATCTTCACCATCCCGACGGCCACCACGATGAGGAGGGAGTAGTCCACCCTCGGGGCTAAGGGTTTGTACTAGTAGCTATGTGTTTAATCTCTCTCTCTCTCTCTCGTGTTCTTGAGATGTCACGATCTTGATGTATCGCGGGCTTTGTTAATATAGTCAGATCATATGGTGTTTTCCCCTCTCTATCTTGTTGTGATGAATTGAGTTCTTCCCTTTTTTGAAAGCTCAGGACAGTGAGGGCACCCCCCACTCACTTTATATTAATTCAACAAACACAACTTACAACTCTCTGGGGCTACATCAGCGTGGGTATGGCAAGTTCTCACCACCATAGAGAGAGAGAAGAGTGTACAAAAAGAGTATAAAGAAAAGGTTGTTGTATACTAGATGGATGTAACAAAACTATCCACAAACAACACCAAGGCCTCCTTGACTCTGTGTCTCATCATACCAAAGTCGTTTTGGAATCTCAGAAGCCAGCTATCAACCGTAGGAAGCACACCTCTAAAGTGCTTGTTGTTGCGCTCCTTCCATACACTCCAGGCCGCAATGACAAAGACCTCCATAAACATGGGGCCTGTCCACTTGTCCCTTGCCTCATGCACAAGTTGAAGCCTGTTTCCACCGTGCGCCCACTCGATCGCCAGCTTCCTCCAACACATTCTACTAAAGGCACAGTCGAATAAAATATGTTCTACCGTCTCTTCTGGCGGGTTATCACAGAGGAGGCAAGTGTACACATCATCTCGCAGTTTCATACCTTTCCTCTTCAACATGTTTCTAGTGTTCAACCTATCCGCTAGAAGGAGCCACGCAAAAATCCTCCACTTATTAGTGCATTTTGATTTCCAGATCCATTTAAACGCATCATCTGCCACCACCTCACAGAAACAATGATCATAATACTTTCAAGGAGCAAAGTCTCCCGATCCCCAGACGCACCTCCAGATGTTAGTGGCTTCACATTGATCTGTCGAGGCCATGCTGCATTGAAGGTCACGCAACCTCACAGAAACAATGATCTTCCCTGGCTTGCGCAGAGATCGGCACCTGGAAATTCTTCCCAAGTGTTGGCGCTGTCAGCAGCGCTTGCACCGAGACATCTTTGTTAGTAGCAAAGGAAAATAGCCGAGGGTGGCTGTCACTGAGGATTCTGTTATGCCATAAATCTTTCCAGAACAGCACCGTGCTTCCATGTCGCACCTCCACCGACGTGACCCCCCTGTAAGATGAAGTAAGCTGCAGGATGTCGCGCCACTAGAATGATCCGCACTGATCAGTTGCGTGGGGCACCAAACCCTCATAATAAGTGGACCAAATCAGGTTAACCCATGGCACATCCCAACGGTTGTAGAATTTATGTAGTTGTTTAAGCAACAGGCCTTGGTTCTGAATTTGAAGATCAATTATCCCCAAACCACCCTTCTCTTTGGGGTGACAGACTAGGTTCCATGCCGCCATGGACACTGCTTTGTGGCCATCCTCCGTGTTCTTCTCCCAGAGACAGTATCGCCTGAGCTTGTCAAGATGCTCCAGGATCTTCAGAGGCAGTTTGATGGAACACATGGCATAAATCGCCAGGGACGTGACCACCGAGTTGACCAAGGTGAGCTTTGATCCAAGGTCCAGGAGCGAGGCGGTAGTGGATAACCTGCATTCGACTGAAACAACTAGCGGCATTAGATCAGCCACCGTCGGTTTAGCAGTGCCCATCGGCATGCCAAGGTACGTGAACGACATCTTGCCAACCTTGCAGCCAAAAACCTCTGCCAAGCGTTCCGTTGCATCCACCGCCGTGTTGACAGTCATCAGAGTCAATTTTTGAAAGTTGATGCACAACCCTATGGAGGAGGCATAATCCTGCAGAATGCATTTGATCGTCTCCGCTTGCACTTGATCAACTGGCATCACAAGGATCGTGTCATCTGCGTACTGGATCACTGGGTAGTCATCCTCCATAGTTGGCATGGGTAGCTCAACCTAACCACTTCGGTATGCGTCATTGATGGCTGCTTGGAGAAGATCAGCCGCCAAGACGAAGATGAGGGGGACAGCGAGTCGCCTTGGCGCACCCCTCTCTTACAGAAGAATTGCCTACCAGGGGTCCCGTTTAGCAGCACCGAGGATTTTGCAGTCGAGAACAAGCAATGGATCCACCCAAGCCAACGATCGTCAAAGCCCATGCATTTCATAATCTGCATCATTGGAGCATGCTCGATCGTATTGAAGGCTTTTGCAAAGTCAAGCTTAAGAATGGCGATTTCACGTCTCGAAGCTTGGCACTGGTGTATGAATTCATACGCCCACGCCACACAATCTTGGTTCTCTCTACCCCTCAAGAATCCTTACTAGTTTCGGAGAATAATCTTAAGAACCACTTTCTGCAGATGGTTGGCCAAGAGTTTTGTCAGCAGTTTGAGGTAGCAGTTTAGGAGTGTTATGGGGCGGTGGTCATCGGCTGTCTCCAGCGATTGATTTTTTGGGATGAGAGTGATAAAACAAGTATTCAAACTGTCAAGGTCCAAGGTACCTTCATGAAAATCGAAGCAAAGTCGATAGAACTCCTCCTTAATGATGTGCCAGCAGGATTTTATGAAGCTTCCACTGAAACCATATGATCCAGGTGCACGATCCGAAGGCATCTCTTTGACAACTTGGTCAATCTCCTCCCGAGTGAAGGGCTCAGACAGGGCCTGCAGCCCTTCCACCTTTTTGATGATGTGATCCAGTTCAAACCTCATGTTGGTATGATTGGAGCAGCCTAGCCTTTCTTTGTATGTTTGGATAAGGACGGCCTCCTTGCCCACATGATCATAGACGACTGTGTCTTCCGACAGTCGCAACGAAGCAATGTTGTTTCTGCGAAAGCGCTCAGTCGCTACTCTATGGAAGAACTTGGTGTTTCCATCACCAAATTTGAAGTGTCTGAGGGTGCAGCGTTTCTTCCAATGCGCCTTTTTGCAGTCAAGCAGGTGAAGAAGGTGATTCTTCAGGATTTTTCTGAAATTAGCTTTCGGCATAGACAACCACCGATGCTCCTCAAGACCATCAAACTCCAGAAGGGTTTTGTTACAGTTTTCAATCAACACAGATAGCTTGGAGATTTTCTTGCTCCATTGTTTCAAATCATATCACAGGTTTTTGAGTTTTGCGCACAAGACCGCAGCTGTGTTCGGGGCATAACAGCGTTTGTTCCATGATCTCTGCACCACATCAAAGAAAGCTGGCTGTTTGATCCAGTAGTCCTCAAAGCGGAACAATTTGGTCTTGGGGATTTTGGTCTAGATGCTGACGTAACACGGCACATGATCCGATGTGGGCTTCCCCAGGGGCATGACTACAGTGTTCGGATATTTGGCCGCCCAAACCACGCAGGTAAAGTGCCAGTCTAACTGTTCAAGGAGGGGGTTAGATTGCATATTACTCCACGTGAACGAACGCCCCTTGATCGGTAATTCTACCAAAGACTGTCTATGTATGAATTCGTTGAAGATTAGCATATCATTAGCATCACCTCCCCCACGGTTACGATTATCGGGCGCTCTGATATAGTTGAAATCGCCTAATACAAGCCAATCTTCCGCATTTGGAATGTGAAGATCAAAGAGCCATGCAGTAAACAGAGCTCTGTTGGGATCAGCGCAAGGACCATAAACGTTAACAAGTGTCCACGTATCATTGGACTGAGTCGAGGTAAGCCTAACGCCGAGCGCAAAAGATTCTGAAAAAACAGAGACACCTGCGAACACCGAAATCATCCACACAGTAATTAAGCCCCCAGAATTACGAAAAGACGGCACAAATTCAAACATATCAAACTTCTTAGGGCAAAAGAGTTTAATAAACGACGCATCAAAAGATTCACGCTTGGTTTCTTGAAAGCAAACTATCGAACAACCACTAATCTCAATCGCATTACGGATCGCCAACTGCTTTTTGTCAGAGTTGATTCCATGAACGTTCCAGCAGAGAATGTTCCAGTGTTTATTTGCCGCCATCTCGCTTTAGTTCAGCTCCGGATCGTCACCACGGTCCCTTGCTAGGAGTTTCTGGGCGCTGAGTTCTTCAGCGGGTATCCCACACAGCTCTGTACCCACACGCTGCAGCTGCTGAATCGGAGTTGGCGGAGGCAGTTCTTCAGACCGACCCGTAACAGGCTGCAGTACCAACTTCGGGCAGGGATATGTCGCCTTGGAGGAACAAACAACCACTGGAGCCCCCCTACACTTGACCTTAGATTGCGGCTTTTTAGCATCAGTGACAAGATTTACCTTGAAACCATCATACCTTGTTGCCCTGGAGCTGTGCCTCAGACAAGTCATATCAATTGGCATCTTCTCAGCTAGGATCATCTTCTGAATGTATTTGTTCAGTGGCTTGGCAGCGAGATCTTCAGAAGATTCAGTTATAACAGCATTACCACAGGCCCCAGAATCAGTGTCAGGGTCCGCAATCCCCTCTCCAAACATCTCCAAAACCTGCTTTGTGGAGCTCCCCACACCATCCGGCACAACAAAATCAGAAAAAGTGACAATTTTGGCAAGGTTAGCCCAGACCTCATAGGGAATAAAGATATCAGCCGAGAGGCGGGGCAGCAGTTCAGTCCTTGGGCAAATCTGCTCATTCATATAGCACACAACCTCTATAATAGCAGCAGTCACATTGTGAAAGACAGCGAGAGGGTTTAGAGGGAGCAAAATGCCCGTCAGACATTCTTCAGGAGCATTGATGCAATGAGTGTACCTTCCAAAGGATATCATCCAGAGAAACTGCAGAAACAAGTATCCATCTTCAGCCTGAACCTCAACAGCAAGGTGCTGCCATTAGCGCGCACGAATTGCAGACCAAAAGTTGGTGTTCCATTGATGAAAGCATCCGCAGCCTCGGTAATATCAGAGTACACTGACCATTCATCCTGAGGATCATCAGAGATGTTGCTCTCTTGTTCCACACCATCCTTGTGAGAGGGCCCTGTGTACTGGAAAAGTGTTCTGAAACTAAATCCCCTGTATGGAGGCGGTGCAACTGGCCAGACTCCCCAACCACCGTTCTGCGCCGGCTACTATTGGGGCATCTGCTGCTCCCAGGCCTTGTCAATCTACTGCTGCATCCATTGCTGATGGTCGAGCGCCCACTGTTGCGCAGCAATCAGGTAAGGAAATTCATACAGATGCGGGGATGCATTCATCGGCGGAGCTTCATCCTCATTTCCGACAAGTTCAAGAATTGTGTTCCTTCCATTAAGCACATAGACGGGTACAAACCAAGATCTACCCATACCTAGTAGAGTGCCAATGCGCTTAATCACAAGACTGTGGGGAACTTGCGTGATATCACTGATGATAACCCGCACAAGAACTCGTTCCTTGTTGTGCCCTGGCCTGTGCCAGAGATCCAACTTCCCGAAGCACGACACCGCTTTATTGATATAGTGATCATTCTGGTAGTCCATAGGGAAAGCAAGAAACAAGACCCAAGCAACATATTGAAACGGGCAGTGACGCATGTTTTCCCCCTCATCATGCGGCATAAAAGAGAAAGTCATATCATCATCTAGAGGATCTAACTGATGCAGACTCTCCTGAATATACTGATCTCTCAAAGCAACATCAGCAAAAGCCACCATACCCACCCCGATAGGATACACGAACGCATCGGGCACCTCGAGATGAAAATCCTCAATCATGATACGAACCACCTCATCCAACACTAACTACTTATGATGATCTGGGACTGGGGGAACAGCAGTGACAATGGCATACCTCTCATGCCTCAGCGGCGGGTCATCCACCACCATCATGTTACGCGCCAATCTGTGGTCCAGCCCACTCTCAATCCGGGCTCCCATCGGCCCGAACTGGAATGGCCTCACCGTAAAGTTGGCCATGGCGACAGTGGTGGTGGCGATGGCAATCGCGCCAGTCAAAGGCGAAGCAGGGGGAGGAGGGTGTGTCGCTCTGCTCGTTGGTTGTCAGGGGCGGCAGACTAGGCAAATGACGTGCTGCTTGAAGCGGAAGCGTCCGCCCAATGGCTATAGAGGTATGGGGCCAGCGTTTGGTACTTTCCTTTTGGGACGCCAAACCAATTTTCTATTAGGAATATTGAGATTCTGTGGTGGGAGGACCGCTCGAAGCCGAGGCAATGAATCCATGTTTATTTGATCCTGCCGCTCCACCTTCCTCTATTGCCAAATAAAACGGGGAGCAGATTTAGAGAAATATTTGGCACCATGGCCCAGAAGTTTGCAGCGCTTGCACCAGAGAAGCCAGGGCAAAATTCCCGCTGGTGGGCCAGACTATTGCAAGTCGTGCAGGCTCTAACGGGCCGGTCCATCTCCTACCGCATGCAGAAACATGCACGTTCAAAGTTATGGCAGGTGTCACAGCTTTTGGCATGGCAATTAGTAGTATCATGGCTGCCCCCGAAACATCTGGTGCATCTGCCCAAAGTACGTTGAATGAAATCCGATGGAGGCAAATCCTCTAAATCATAGACTTTTTGGATATTTGCCTTGTCATAATGGGCTTGCCTTAAGTCTAAGATACCCTCCAAAACCAAGGCTGAAATATTGCGCCAAATCTGCTCACGGTGATTCTTACCTAAGAATTTTTTGGTAGTGTTGGCAATACGAACCAAAGACCGGAATATGCAAACTTCCAAAAATCAAACCCCCTTGCATGAGTTCAAAATTTGCATTGTTGAGCGAAGAATCATCCAAACGATGAATATCCTGGGAAATTCCACGTTGAGAATAAACCTCGTCGAAGGAGCTCAGTAAATTGTTAGAACGTTGTATGCAAAGACCAAACTTGGCCAACTCCTTAGAGGCAGAAACATCCTTAGAAGTACTTTTCTCAAGAAATTGCAGGTTAGTGCGAATGGCTTTAGGTGCACTGCCCCCAAGATGTGGAGTGCTTCTCACAACTGGATCCACAGCTGGCACATTCCAAGGATGTTTAAAGAGACCAAAATGACAAACAAAGTCAGGCCAAACTCTATCCCGTAGGGCATAGATGAAATGACCCACTTTATTTGAAGCCACCGAGAACAAAAAATTCCTTGCTCCAATAGATGTAACCTTGAAACCAGAAGCAATACCTCCGATGCAACATTGTAGGGCCAAACCAACCGATGCACAGGACAAGGGGAAAGAGGCAGAAGAAAACGTGACCACCAAGAAGAACTCCTTGGAGGACGAGGCCGGGGAGAAATGAACCGTGGATCTGAAACGCCTACAAACCTGGTCCTCGACCTTGAGGCTGGGGTTGAAGTCCCAGTGGAGGAGCCCTTCTATGGTGGACTAGAGGGATCCATGGCCGTCGATCGTGGAGGTGGAGGTGGGGGTGGAGAGAGAGGTGGGGGGAGGGAGAGCCATCAAGCCCATTCCGTGAATACTGTACTTTGAGTTCTTCCCTTTGAGATTTCATTGTTATCGGATTGAATACTTTTATGGATTTGAGAACACTTGATATATGTCTTGCAATTGAATACTCGTGGTGACAGTGGGGTATCGTATTGATTCACTCGATATATGTTTTGGCACTCAACTCATGGATTCCCGTGGTGACATTGGGGTAATCTATGCATAGGGGTTGATGCACGTTCGTGTCTTTGTTTCCCCGGTAGAAATCTTGGGGCACTCTTTGAAGTTCTTTGTGTTGGATTGAATATTATAAATCTGAATTTGCTTTGATATTATTTTAGTACGAACTCTAGGATAGATCGAACGGAAAGAATAGCTTTCGATTATTTTAGTACGAACTCTTGAATAGATCAAACGGAAAGAATAGTTTTGAGGTGGTTTCGTACCCTACAAACAATTTATTCTGATGTTCTCCGCTAGATAGGAACTTTGGAGTGATTCTTCATTGCACTTTGAGGGATGGTTATAAGATCCAATTATATTAGCACTGTTGAGAGATTGCTCTAGCGAAAGTACGGACCCTAGGCCTCATTTTCAAGCATTGCAATACCGTTTTTGTGCCTGTTTAGTATTTGCTACCTTGCTGTTTTTATTTATTTAGATTATAAAAATATATTTCTACCATCCATATTACACTTTTATCACCATCTCTTCGCCGAACTAGTGCACCTATACAATTTGACATTGTATTGGGTGTGTTGGGGACACAAGAGATTTCTTGTATTTGGTTGCAGGGTCATTTGAAAGAGACCATCTCCATCCTACGCCTCCCACATATTGATAAACCTTAGGTCATCCACTTGTGGGAAAATTGCTACTGTCCTGCAAAACTCTGCGCTTGGAGGCCCAACACGTGTCTACAAGAATAAAGTTGCATAGTAGACATCACATACCGATGGACAAAGGGAATTACGTATGTTGTCATAACGGTTTGATCGATAAAGTTCTTCATAGAATATGTAGGAGCTAATATACACATCCAGGTTCCCCTATTGGTTATTGACCGGAGAGGTGTCTCGGTCATGTCTACATAGTTCTCGAACCCGTAGGGTCCACACGCTTAACGCTCGTCAACGATATAGTATTATATGAGTTATGTGATTTGGTGACAGGATGTTGTTAGGAGTCCCAGATGAGATCATGGACATGATGAGGAGTCTCGAAATGGCCGAGAGGTAAAGATTGATATATAGGACGATGGTATTCAGACACCGGAAGATTTCCGGAGTGTACCGGGTACATATCGGATCAACGGAAGGGGTTCCGGGCACCCCGGTAAAAGATATGGACCTTATGGGCCAAGAGGGGAATGCACCAGCCACAAGGGGCTGGTGCGCCCCTCATATGGGCCGACCAAGGTGGAGAAGGAAAGGGGAAGGATGAAAGAAAAGAAATGGAATAGGATTCCCCCTTCCTTCCCCCTCCCCCCTCTTTCCTTCCCCCTCCGATATACATGGCAGGGGGCGCACGGCTTGGGAGGAGCCCAAGTAGGATTCGATCCTACTTGGGGCGCCTCCTGGCCTCTCCCCGCCCCCTCCCACCTATATATATGTGGGGGCGCCCTAGCACACCCCCAACAATTGTTAGCCATGTGCGGCACCCCCCTCCACCGTTTACACACCCGGTCATATTTTCGTAGTGCTTAGTTGAAGCCCTGCGGAGATCACTTCACCATCACCGTCACCACGCCGTCATGCTAACGGAACTCATCTACTAGCTCGACGTCTTGCTGGATCAAGAAGGTGAGGGACGTCACCGAGCTGAACGTGTGCAGAACATGGAGGTGTCGTGCGTTTGGTACTTGATCGATTGAAGCGCGAAGAAGTTTGACTACATCAACCGTGTTGTGAAACGCTTCCACTTACAGTCTACGAGGGTACGTAGACACACTCTCCCCCTTGTTGCTATGCATCTGCATTGTCGGTGTACAAAAGTAGGGGCTCTCTTTTGTACCCCTTTACTTGTGCACGGGCAGTCAGAGCCGCGCCCGTGGCCACACTTAGCAGGGCAGAGAAGGTAAGCCAAAGGCGCGAGACAATCAAAGCAACGCCAAGATCAGAGAAACAAGAAGCAAGAGGACGAGGTAGACTCCCCCGGCAAGAGCCTTGCCAGGGCAACTTGCCCAACACCAGCAGATCGTGCCACCCTTGAGCCCAAGAGTTCCGACACCATCGACAACGTTGGGACCAAGGCTCGGGAGGCGCCTGCTTGGTGACATGCAGATCTTTGTGAAGACAAAAGGCCTTTGAGGCCTAGATGAGCACTAGAAGGCAAGACACTGACAAGGCCCCTTTGCCGAGGACGCCCACGAGGCCCCGGCAAGGCTCCTGCCGAAAACATCCACGAAGCCCAGGCAAGACTCTTGCCGAGGGCGCTCACAAGGCCCCGGCAAGACCCTTGCCAGGAATATCAGCAAGACCGCAGCAAGGCTTTGCCGCCCCGTCGCCAACCCAGCTCAGCTGCCAACCCACCAACTAAATAAGTACCCACATGGCAGTGTGTGGCTTCTAGACCAACTAGTCAAGCACTTGCGTGGTGGCATGCAGATCTTCGTGAAGACCCTGCCACCCCACCAACTCAACAGCCTGCCAGCTTACATGGCGCTGCATGCCTCGTTGGCCTGGACGCGTGTTGAAGCAAGGAGAATCGTCGATGGATGGGATGGGCTTTGTTGTCGTCCCTGATAAAGCAAGAGGACACCTAAGTAGCGCATTTAATGCGTTTTGTCTTGTGATGTCAGGCGATAAGCTTGTACACTGTACACACTTTCCACCTCTTGTGTGCCACTGTGGCGTCCCCTTTGAACTATAAAAGGAGGCCCGAGGCGTACTGAGGGGGTATTCGGATATTTTGGACTATGCACATGCAGTAGCTAGTTCACGAACACTCAAATATACACCAAAGCAGGACTAGGGTATTACGCATCCTCGCGGCCTGAACCCGGGTAAACGATCTTTCTGCTGGCTGCTAGACCTGCTCATTCCACAACCTTGGGCCCGCCGACCGTAGTAGGGATTCCAGTGATCCCATAGGTGTTGTTTTCCACCAACATCTCTGGCGCGCCAGGTAAGGGGCACAGTTGTGAAAATCTGGTTTTGGAGCCGACGCGTCGAATCTTTCATGGGGATGGCCTGAAGGGAGAGGGTGACGTCGATCAGCTGCCCTCTGGCGCCGTCCGCAGCCTCAACAGACATCTGTGTGGCCGCAAAAAGCTAAGTCATGCAATTTTTTTGGCTAATTTCGTTTATCTAAGTTATTCCCCTCGAAAGGTCCCACCCTTGGTATGGAAAACCTACATGCGATGGGACCCTCCGCTATTGGCAATGCCCTTGTTCTGTTTCGAGTCTGCTCAACAGTTCGAGCGGCCGCATCGAGGGCGGCAGGGTGGCCTATCCACTTTAGGCAACGCCCTTGTTCTATTTCGAGTCCGCTCAACAGTTCAAGCGGCCGCACTGAGAGCGGTAAGGTGGTTAGCCTGGCAGCAAGCACACCCAGTCAGCCGCTAAGGATCTGTCCTTCAAAGCGCTGCGGCTTGGGTTTACGTGCTGGCAAGCTCGTCCAACTCAGTGTAGGGCGTGCATACCAAGAAAGATCGAACAGGGGAATAGCATGCATCACATTAAAGTACTATAGAGTTATATTACATCAAATAATCGCTGTGGTTCTAACTTAAGATAAAATTTTCTTGGTCTTGAACTCGCAACGACAACGAGAAATGGGGTGCCTAGTCTCGGCGCTGGCCCTCCACACTCTCGACTCCGTCGACACAGTCAATGACGGGCTTGATGTGCTCCTTGAGCGCCACAAGGTCTGTCTTCTCCGACAAGATCTCCAACGCGTCGGCAAAGTTGACGGTGGGGTTCCAGAACGCCACCTTGGTGAGCACCTTGGTCAGGGCGCCCCGGCAGAGCCTCCGAGACTCGTTAGCCAGATAAGTTGCCCGGTTGGAGCGGAATTGCTCCAGGGCTTCAAGAACACCGTCGAAGAACAAGGTCAGCGCGGCATGGGGACTCACGTTCGGCTCCGGGGCATGCCTCGCACTTGGCATCCCCACGGTAGCCAGCTTCGTGGTGATCCTGCCGGCGACATTACAGCAAGGCGGCTGATCCAATGGTTTATGCCCTCCGTGTAATCCTTGTGCTCGGCGGCGTCACTCCTTTGCAGCTGCCTCTCTTTCTCCAAGTCCTTGGCTAGGGACTCTTCCCGGGCCCTGGCCCCCGAAAGCGTCCCCTCAAGGCCCTCCAGCTTCAGCTTCAGGTCGCTGACAGAGTTGTTGGTTCGGGAGAGTAGCTCGGCCTTGCCGAGGACTGCGGCCTGCGCCTCTGCCAAGGCGCCGCTGATCGTGTCCTTCTCCCTCGCCAGATCTAGGGCCTTGTTCTTCAGACCGTCCCGCACACGACTAATAACCCACAAGTGTAGGGGATCGCAACAGCTTTCGAGGGTGAAGTACAACCCAAATTTATTGATTTGACACAAGGGGAGCCAAAGAATATTCTTGAGTATTAGCAGTTGAGTTGTCAATTCAACCACACCTGGATAACTTAGTATCTGCAGCAAAGTATTTAGTAGCAAAGTAGTATGATAATAATGGTAACAATAGCAACAGTAAAGATAAATGTTTTTGGGTTTTTGTAGTAGTTGTAACAGTAGCAACGGAAAAGTAAATAAGCAAAGAACGATATATGAAAAGCTCGTAGGCAATGGATCAGTGATGGATAATTATGCCGGATGCGATTCCTCATGCAATAGTTATAACATAGGGTGATATAGAACTAGCTCCAGTTCATCAATGTAATGTAGGCATGTATTCCGTAAATAGTCATACGTGCTTATGGAAAAGAACTTGCATGACATCTTTTGTCCTACCCTCCCGTTGCAGCGGGGTCCTTACGGAAACTAAGGGATATTAAGGCCTCCTTTTAATAGAGAACCGGACCAAAGCATTAACACATGGTGAATACATTAACTCCTCATACTACGGTCATCACCGAGAAGTATCCCGATTATTGTCACTTTGGGGTTGTCGGATCATAACACATAATAGGTGACTATAGACTTGCAAGATAGGATCAAGAACACACATATATTGATGAAAACATAATAGGTTCAGATCTGAAATCATGGCACTCGGGCCCTAGTGACAAGCATTAAGCATAGCAAAGTCATAGCAACATCAATCTCAGAACATAGTGGATACTAGGGATCAAACCCTAACAAAACTAATTTGATTACATGGTAAATCTCATCCAACCCATCACCGTCCAGCAAGCCTACGATGGAATTACTCACGCACGGTGGTGAGCATCATGAAATTGGTGATGGAGGATGGTTGATGATGTCAACGGCGACGAATCCCCCTCTCCGGAGCCCCGAACGGACTCCAGATCAGCCCTCCCGAGAGAGATTAGGGCTTGGCGGCGGCTCCGTGTCGTAAAACGCGATGAAACTTTCTCCCTGGTTTTTTCTCCGCGAGACGGAAGATATAGAGTTGGAGTTGAGGTCGATGGAGGTCCAGGGGCCCACGAGATAGGAGGTCGCGCCCTAGGGGGGTGCGCCCCCTGGCTCATGGATAGGCTGTGGCCCCCCTGGCATTAATTCTTTCACAAAAAATTCTTATTAATTCCAAAAAGTGCCTCCGTGGATTTCCAGGACATTCCGAGAACTTCTCTTTTCTACACATAAAACAATATCATGGCAGTTCAGCTGAAAACAGCGTCAGTCCGGGTTAGTTTCATTCAAATCATGCAAGTTAGAGTCCAAAACAAGGGCAAAAGTGTTTGGAAAAGTAGATACATTGGAGACGTATCAACTCCCCCAAGCTTAAACATTTTCTTGTCCTCAAGCAATTCAGTTGATAAACTGATAGTGATAAAGAAAAACTTTTACAAACTCTGTTTGCTCTTGTTGTTGTAAACATGAAAAGCCAGCATTCAAGTTTCAGCAAATATTATGAACTAACCATACTCACAATAATACATAGGTTTCACAATTACTCACATCAATAGCATAATCAGCTAGTGAGCCATAATAATAAAACTCGGATGACAACACTTTCTCAAAATAATCATAACATGATATAACAAAATCGTATCTCGCTAGCCCTTTCTGAGACCGCAAAACATAAATGCAGAGAACCTTTAAAGATCAAAGACTGACTAAACATTGTAATTCATGGTAAAAGAGATCCAGTCAAGTCATACCCAATATAAACCAGTAATAATGAATGCAAATGACAGTGTGCTCTCCAGCCGGTGCTTTTAATAAGAAGGGTGATGGCTCAACATAGAAAATAAATTGATAGGCCCTTCATAGAGGGAAGCAGGGATTTGTAGAGGTGCCAGAGCTCGATTTTAAAATAGAGATTGGATAACATTTTGAGCAGCATACTTTTGCTGTCAATGCAACATCTATGAGATGGCTGTATCTTCCATACTGCATGCATTATAGGCAGTTCCCAAATAGAATGGTAAAGGTTTATACTCCCCCAACCACCAACAAGCATCAATCCATGGCTTGCTCGAAACAACGAGTGCCTCCAACATATAACAGCCCTGGGGGAGTTTTGTTTAATCATTTTGATTACTTTGATCTTTTTGGATCATGGGACTGGGCATCCCGGTTACCGGCCCTTTGTCGTGAATGAGGAGCGGAGTCCACTCCTCGTGAGAATAACCCACCTAGCATGGAAGATATAGGCAGCCCTAGTTGTAACATGAGCTGCTCGAGCATACAAAATAGAATTTCATTTGAAGGTTTGGAGTTTGGCACATACGAATTTACTTGGAACGGAAGGTAGATACCGCATATAGGTAGGTATAGTGGACTCATATGGAACAACTTTTGGGGTTTAAGGAGTTTGGATGCACAAGCAGTATTCCCGCTTAGTATAGGTGAAGGCTAGCAAAAGACTGGGAAGCGACCAACTGAGAGAGCGACAACAGTCATAAGCATGCATTAAAATTAATTCACACCAAGTACAAGCATGAGTAGGATATAATCCACCATGAACATAAATATCGTGAAGGCTATGTTGATTTGATTCAACTACATGCGTGAACATGTGCCAAGTCGAGTCACTCAATTCATTCAAAGGAGGATACCATCCCATCATATCACATCATAATCCTTCTAATAGCATGTTAGCACACAAGGTAAACCATTATAACTCATAGCTAATCAAGCATGGCACAAGTAACTATAATCTCTAAATGTCATTGCAAATATGTTTACTTCATAATAGCTGACTCAGGAACGATGAACTCATCATATTTACAAAAACAAGAGAGGTTGAGTTCATACCAGCTTTTCTCATCCCAATAAGTCCATCATATATCATCATTATTGCCTTTCACTTGCACGACCGAACGATCTGTATAATAATAAGAGTGTACGTGCATTGGACTAAGCTGGAATCTGCAAGCATTCAACTCAAGAGAGAAGACAAGTAATATGGGCTCTAAATTAAATAAGCAATCATGCATGTAAGAGCCACTAAGCATTTTCAATATGGTCTTATCGACCCCCAAAGGAAAGGAAAGAAAAGAAAACTATTTACACGGGAAAGCTCCCAACAAGTAAGAAGAAGAACTAGAAGTCCTTTTGGGTTTTCATTTTAATTCCTACTACAGGCAAAGGAATTAAACTAACTATTTTTTTTGGTTTTTCTCAAGGTTTATCAAACACACAAGAAGAAAACTAGAAAAAAGATATTTAAACTAGCATGGATAATACAATGAAAGAGTATGAGCACCGACGACTAGTGTGTGAACATAAATGTAAAGTCGGTGAGAAATACGTACTCCCCCAAGCTTAGGCTTTTGGCCTAAGTTGGTTTAATACCAAGGACCGCCACTACTCTCCCCGGTGTACTGGGAGGTGTAATCAGGATACCACTGGCTGGTCATCTCCGGATCCCACTGGACAGATGATGCACAAGAAGGGTCCAGTTCAGTTTCCGGCTCAGGTTCAGGTTCTGGAGTAAAAGCTTGGGCTTGATGATTGTTCACCGCTTACGGTGTGATGAGAAAATTTTCTGCAAGCAAATCAAACAACAGAGGCGCAGGCAAAATAATAATCTCAAAGTGTTTCTTATTGAATCTAAGTTTATACAAGAGCATCCTGTCTTTGTTGTCAACAATAAACTTATGTGCCACCATGCTCTTGTAATTTAAAATGTGAGGAGGCAATTTTATCTCCTCCTCCTCAAGATGCCTAATGGGTATCTGAAAATGTTTAGCAAGACGTGCAACATAGATACCTCCAAATATGGGACCTTTTGTACGATTCAGGGCTAGTCATTTAGCAACGACGGCACCCATATTAAAAGTGTTGTCTCCCAGCAAAGCGTGTTGAAGAATGATAATATCAGGAACACTCAAGTTTCCACTATTCCCACGACCAATCAAGCATCTACTAGCAAATATGGCAAAGTAGCATAAAACAGGAAAGTGTATGCTAGAGACTTTTGCTTCGGAACCCTTCTTTGGCTCCTCTACAGCGATAGTATTAACAAAGCCAGCCACATCTTCATGATGGGGTTCCTCTAATTCTCCCTCATAAGGTATCCTACATACCGCGCAAAAATGACGTAAAGACATTTCTTTGAACTCGTCATATAAATGAAATGATACTGCATGCGGTGACTTCTTAGGATAAAAATAAAAGTTTTGCATGAAAGTATTGGTGAGTAAGAGATACTGATTGATTCGGTCGTTGATGAAACCGGCGAGGCCTGCAGTCTCGATTAAAGCATAAAAGTCTTCATGAATTCCAGCCTCTTTCAAGAAATCATCACATGGCCATTCACACGGTCGTACTTCCGCTAAGCGAGGAAGATTATACTTGGCTTTTTCCTTCTCTTTAGCTTGTTTTTCCTGAGAGCCTTGGCTAGAAGAGCCCCTCAAAAGTCTCCTTAACATTCTCTGAATTTTTTTTAAATTTTTAGTAACTTCAAAATAAAAGTGCATAAAACTAAACAAGATTGATAGCAACTACTCCTACAAGTGCCTAGAACCCATATCATGCATTGGAATTGCTTGGGACCTCAAAAAATTAACATGCAAGCTCAAGAACATGGTCACCTAAGCAGAAAAAATTTGCAATGAATAAAGCACTAGAACAAAAACTAATTGGACCAATGGAGGAGTCACATACCAAACAACAATCTCCTAAAGCAGTTTTGTGAATGGAGCCTTGAGCAAGGAGATCGAAAATCGCAGTAAAACGAGCTAGAACTCGTGCTTGAGCTAGATGGGGATTTTTCTGGGTAAAAGATGAAGTGTGTGGGAGCTGGCATAAGTGGAGGGGAGCCACCAGGGGCCCACGAGACAGGGGGCGCACCCTACAGGGGGGCGCCCTCCTCTCTCGTGGCCTGGTGCTTGCCCCTCCTGAAGTATTTTCAGTGCCTAAAACCCTCAAATATTCCAAAAAAATCATACTAAATTTGCAGGGCATTTGGAGCACTTTTATTTTCGGGCTATTTTTTAATGCATGGATAATTCAGAAAACAGACAGATAATACTATTTTTCTTTATTTATTCTAAATAACAGAAAGTAAAAAGAGGGTACAGAAGGTTGTGCCTTGTAGTTTCATCCATCTCGTGATCATCAAAATGAACCCGCTAACAAGGTTGATCAAGTCTTGTTAACAAACTCATTCCGAATAACATGGAACCGGAGAAATTTCGAATAACACTAAGTTACCTCAACGGGGATATGAAAATCCCCAACAATAAGAATATCATACTTTTTCTTGACAGTAAGGAGAGGAAATTCAAAATCCCCAAAAATGACAGTTGGAACTTTTTCAATAGAATTCATGCTATGAACTTGAGATTGTTTCCTCGGAAAGTGTACCGTATGCTCATTGCCATTAACATGAAAAGTGGCATTGCCTTTGTTGCAATCAATAACAGCCCCTGCAGTATTAAGAAAAGGTCTACCAAGGATAATAGACATACTATCATCCTCGGGAATATCAAGAATAACAAAGTCCGTTAAGATAGTGATATTTGCAACCACAATAGGCACATCCTCACAAATACCGACAGGTATAGCAGTTGATTTATCAGCCATTTGCAAAGATATTTCAGTAGGTGTCAACTTATTCAATTCAAGTCTACGATATAAAGAGAGAGGCATAACACTAACACCGGCTCCAAGATCACATAAAGCAGTTCTAACATAATTTCTTTTAATGGAGCACGGTATAGTTGGCACACCCGGATCTCCAAGTTTCTTTGGTATTCCACCCTTAAAAGTGTAATTAGCAAGCATGGTGGAAATTTCAGCTTATGGTATCTTTCTTTTATTTGTAATGATATCCTTCATATACTTAGCATAAGGATTTACTTTAAGCATATCAGTTAAGCGCATACGTAAGAAAGTAGGTCTAATCATTTCAGCAAAGCGATCAAAATCCTCATCATCCTTTGACTTGGATGGTTTAGGAGGAAAGGGCATGGGTTTCTGAACCCATGGTTCTCTTTCTTTCCCGTGCTTCCTAGCAACAAAATCTCTCTTATCATAACGTTGATTCTTTGATTGTGGGTTATCAAGATCAACAGCAGGTTCAATCTCTACATCATTGTTTTTGCTAGGTTGAGCTTAAACATGAACATTATCATTAACATTATCACTAGGTTCATGTTCATCACCTGATTGTGTTTTCAGCATCAAAAATAGAAATATCATTGGGATTATCAGGTGTGTCTATAGTAGGTTCACTAGAAGCATGCAATGTTCTATCGTTTTTCTTTTTCTTCTTCTTAGAAGAACTAGGTGCCTCTAAATTATTTCTCTGAGAATCTTGTTCAATTCTCTTAGGGTGGCCTTCAGGATACAAAGGTTCCTGAGTCATTCTACCAGTTCTAGTATCCACTCTAACAGCAAAGTCATTTTTATTATTCAATTCATCAAGCAAATCATTTTGAGCTTTGAGTACTTGCTCAGCTTGAGTAGCAACCATAGAAGCATATTTGCTAACGCGGTGAAGTTCATCTTTAACTCTAGCCAAATTATCACCTACGCGTCCTATCTTGAAAGCATTATTCTTTAACTCTCTACCAACATAAGCATTAAAACTTTCTTGTCTAGCCATAAAGTCATCAAATTCATCTAAGCAAGGGCTATGAAATTTGGTAGAGGGTAT
Organism: Triticum dicoccoides; assembly: GCF_002162155.2. Classification (NCBI taxonomy): domain Eukaryota; kingdom Viridiplantae; phylum Streptophyta; class Magnoliopsida; order Poales; family Poaceae; genus Triticum; species Triticum dicoccoides. The sequence goes on along the minus strand of NC_041393.1, from coordinate 498,253,156 downwards.
TTCACCTTTATCATATCTATAGAGAGAATTTACCTTTACTACCTGTGTCGGGTTATCAAGACAATGTGGTTCTTCAGGCGGAATTAAGACCATGTACTTCTTCAATAGGTGGTAAATTCTTAACATCTTCAGCTTTAATACCTTTTTCTTTCATTGATTTCTTTGCCTCTTGCATATCTTCGGGACTGAGAAATAAAACACCTCTCTTCTTCGGAGTGGGTTTAGGAATAGGCTCAGCAGTTGGCTCAATTGGTTCAGGAATTACTTCAGGAACTGGCTCAGGAAGAGTCCAATTATTTTCGTTAGTCAACATATTATTCAATAATATTTCAGCTTCGTCGACTGTTCTTTCCCTGAAAACACAACCAGCACAACTATCCAAGTGGTCCTTGGAAGCATCGGTTAGTCCATTATAAAAGATATCAAGTATTTGATTTTTCTTAAGAGGATGATCAGGCAAAGCATTAAGTAACCGAAGAAGCCTCCCCCAAGCTTGTGGGAGACTCTCTTCTTTGATTTGCACAAAATTATATATTTCCCGCAAATCAGCTTGTTTCTTATGAGCGGGGAAATATTTAGCAGAGAAGTAATAAATCATATCCTGGGGACTACGCACACAACCAGGAGCAAGAGAATTATACCAAGTCTTAGCATCACCCTTTAATAAGAACGGAAATATCTTAAGGATATATAAATAGCGAGACTTCTCATCATGAGTAAACAGGGTGGCTATATCATTCAACTTGGTAAGATGTGCCACAATAGTTTCAGATTCAAGGCCATAAAAAGGATCAGATTCAACTGAAGTAATAATATTAGGATCAACAGAGAATTCATAATCCTTATCAGTAACACAGATAGGTGAAGTAGCAAAAGCAGGATCGGGTTTCATTCTAGCATTAAGAGACTGCTGCTTCCATTTAGCTAATAATTTCTTAAGATCATTTCTATCATTCCAAGCAAGAATTTCCATAGCAGCTGCTTCATTCATAACATAACCCTTAGGAACAACAGGTAATACATAATCATTGGGGGAACGTTCATCATCACTATCATCAATAATAGGTTCTTCAATATTTTCATTGCCCCTAATGTTGGGGAACATAGCAGAAATTCAAAAAAATTCTACGCATCACCAAGATCAATCTATGGAGATACTAGCAACGAGAGAGAGAGAGGGAGTGCATCTTCATACCCTCGAAGATCGCTAAGCAGAAGCGTTACAAGAACGCGGTTGATGGAGTCGTACTCGCGGCGATTCAAATCGCGGAAGATCCGATCTAGCACCGAACGGATGGTGCCTCCGCGTTCAACACACGTACAGCCCAGGGGCGTCTCCTCCTTCTTGATCCAGCAAGGGGAGAGGAGAAGTTGAGGGAGAACTCCGACAGCACGACGGCGTGGTGTTGGTGGAGTTCGTGGTTCTCCAGCAGGACTTCGCCAAGCACTACGGAGGAGGAGGAGATGTATGAGGAGGGAGGGGTTGCGCCAGGGGAAGGGTCACGGCTGCCCTCCCACCTTCTCACTATATATAGGGGGAAGGGAAGAGGTGGAGGCGCCCTTGGGTTTCCCCTAGGGGGCGGCGGCCAGGGCAGATTGGATCTCCCTAGGGAAATCCTAGGGAGACTTGCCCCCCAATCCAAGCAGGTGGAGGCTTGCCTCCCAAGTCAGGTGGAGGCGCCCCACCTCCCCAAGCAACATGGGAAAGGGTGTGGGGGCGCCCAGCCCCTTAGTGGGCTGGTTTGCCCCCTCCCCTTGGCCCATGAGGCCCTGCAACACTTGCCGGGGCCCCCGAAACACCTTTCGGTCATGCTGGCCTTAGCCTGGTACCCCCGGAACACTTCCGGACTCCAATACCCTTCGTCCAATATATCGATCTTCACCGCCGAACCATTTTGGAACTCCTCGTTATGTCCGGGATCACATCCGGGACTCTGAACTACCTTCGGTAACCACGTACTATTTCCCATAACAACTCTAGCGTCACCGAACCTTAAGTGTGTAGACCCTACGGGTTCGGGAACCATGCAGACATGACCGAGACATTCTCCGGTCAATAACCAACAGCGGGATCTGGATACCCATGTTGGCTCCCACATGTTCCACGATGATCTCATCGGATGAACCACGATGTCAAGGATTCAATCAATCCCGTATACAGTTCCCTTTGTCTAGTGGTATTGTATTGCCCGAGATTCGACCGTCGGTATCCCGATACCTTATTCAACCTCGTTACCGACAAGTCTCTTTACTCGTTCCGTAACACATCATCCCGTGATCAACCCCTTGGTCACATTGTGCACATTATGATGATGTCCTACCGAGTGGGCCCAGAGATACCTCTCCGTTACATGGAGTGACAAATCCCAGTCTCGATTCGTGCCAACCCAATAGACACTTTTGGAGATACCCATAGTGCACCTTTATAGCCACCCAGTTACGTTGTGACGTTTGGTACACCCAAAGCATTCCTACGGTATCCAGGAGTTGCACAATCTCATGGTCTAAGGAAATGATACTTGACATTAGAAAAGCTTTAGCATACGAACTACACGATCTTTGTGCTAGGCTTAGGATTGGGTCTTATCCATCACATCATTCTCCTAATGATGTGATCCTGTTATCAACGACATCCAATGTCCATGGTCAGTAAACCGTAACCATCTATTGATCAACGAGCTAGTCAACTAGAGGCTTACTAGGGACATGGTGTTGTCTATGTACCCACACATGTATCTGAGTTTCCTATCAATACAATTATAGCATGGATAATAAACGATTATCGTGAACAGGGAAATATTATAATAATAATAATAATAACTAATTTATTATTGCCTCTAGGGCATATTTCCAACAGTCTCCCACTTGCACTAGAGTCAATAATCTAGTTCACATCGCCATGTGATTAACACTCACAGGTCACATCTCCATGTGACCAACGTCCAAAGAGTTTACTAGTGTCACTAAACTAGTTCACATCATCATGTGATTAAGACTCAATGAGTTATGGGGTTTGATCATGTTTTGCTTGTGAGAGAGGTTTTAGTCAACGGGTCTGTAACATTCAAATCCGTATGTACTTCACAAATCTCTAGGTCATATTGTAAATGTTGCTTCCACGCTCCACTTGGAGCTATTCCAAATGGTTGCTCCACTATACGTATCCGGTTTGCTACTCAGAGTCACTCGGATACATATTTACTCCAAGGACAATTTTGACCGTTGTCCAATGATCTATTCCTGGATCATTCTTGTACCCCTTTGACTGACTCATGGCAAGGCACACTTCCGGTCCAGTACACAACATAGCATACTATAGAGCCTACGTCTGAAGCATAGGGGACGACCTTCGTCCTTTCTCTCTCTTCTGCCGTGGTCGAGCTTTAAGTTTTAACTTCATACCTTACAACTTAGGCAAGAACTCCTTCTTTGACTGGTCCATCTTGAACACCTTCAAGATCATGTCAAGGTATGTGCTCATTTGAAAGTACCATTTAGCAGTTTCTGATCTATCCTCATAGATCTTGATGCTTAATGTTCAAGCAGCTTAATCCAGGTTTTCAATTGAAAAACACTTTTCAAATAACCCTATATGCTTTCCAGAAATTCTACATCATTTCTGATCAACAATATGTCAACAACATGTACTCATCAGAAATTTTATAGTGCTCCCACTCACTTCTTTGGAAATACAAGTTTCTCATAAACTTTGTATAAACCCAAAATCTATGATCATCTCATCAAAGCGTATATTCCAACTCCGAGATGCTTACTCCAGTCCTTAGAAGGATTGCTGGAGCTTTGCATACTTGTTAGCATCTTTCAGGATTGACAAAACCTTCTGGTTGTATCACATACAATCTTTCCTCAAGAAAATTGTCGAGGAAACAATGTTTTGACATCCTATCTGCAAGATTTCATAAATAATGCAGTAACTGCTAATACAATTCCAACAGACTCTTAGCATCGCTACGAGTGAGAAAGTCTCATCGTAGTTAACTCCTTGAACTTGTCGAAAAACATCTTAACGACAAGTCGAGCTTTCTTAATGGTGATACTTACCATCATTGTCTGTCATACTCTTAAAATCCATCTGTACCCAACAGCCTTACGATCATCAAGTATTTCTTCCAAAGTCATGGATCCTCTCTCGGATTTTATGGCCTCGAGCCATTCGTCGGAATCCGGGGCCACCATCGCGTCTCCATAGCTCGTAGGTTCATTGTTATCTAGCAACATGACCTCTAAGACAGGATTGCGTACCACTCTGAAGTAGTATGTGTCCTTGTCGACCTACAAGGTTCGGTAGTGACTTGATCCGAAGCATCATGATTACTATCAACAGCTTCCACTTCAATTGGTGTAGGTGTCACATGAACAACTTCCTGTGCCCTGCTACACACTGGTTGAAGTGATGGTTCAATAACCTCATCAATTCTCCACCATCCTCCCACTCAATTATTTCGAGAGAAACTTTTCCTCGAGAAAGGACCCGTTTCTAGAAACAATTACTTTTGCTTCCGGATCTGAGATAGGAGGTATACCCAACTGTTTTTGGGTGTCCGCATTCTATCCGCTTTGGGTTCGAGCTTATCAACCTGAAACTTTTTCACATAAGCGTCGCAGCCCCAAACTTTTAAGAAATGACAACTTAGGTTTCTCCAGACCATAGTTCAAACGGTGTCGTCTCAACGGAATTACGTGGTTCCCTATTAAAGTGAGTGCGGTTGTCTCTAAGGCCTAACCCATGAACGATAGTGGTAATTCGATGAGAGACATCATGGTACGCACCATATCCAATAGGGTGCAACTATGATGTTTGGACACACCATCACACTATGGTGTTCCAGGCGGTATTAATTGTGAAACAATTTCCACAATGTCTTAATTGCGTGCCAAATCTCGTAACTCAGATATTCATCTCTATGATCATATCATAGACATTTTATCCTCTTGTCACAATGATCTTCAACTTCAATCTGAAATTACTTGAACCATTCAATAATTCAGACTTGTGTTTCATCAAGTAAATATACTCAACATCTACTCGAATCATCTGTGAAGTAAGAACATAACGATATTCACTGCATTCCTCAGTACTCATTGGACTGCACAGATCAAAATGTGTTACTTCCAACAAGTTGCTATCTTGTTCCATCTTACTGAAAACGAGGCTTTTCAGTCATCTTGCACATGTGGTATGCTTTGCATATTTCAAGTGATTCAAAATCAAGTGAGTCCAAACGATCCATCTACATGGAGTTTTATTCATGCATATACACCAATAGACATGGTTCGCATGTCTCAAACTTTTCAAAAACGAGTGAGTCCAAAGATCCATCAACATGGAGCTTCTTCATGCGTTTTACACCAATATGACTTACATGGCAGTGCCACAAGTAAGTGGTACTATCATTACTATCTTATATCTTTTGGCATGAAAATGTGTATCACTGCGATCGAGATTCAATAAACCATTCCTTTTAGGTGCAAGACCATTGAAGGTATTATACAAATAAATAGAGTAACCATTATTCTCCTTAAATGAATGACCGTATTGCGATAGACATAATCCAATCATGTCTATGCTCAACGCAAACACCAAATAACAATTATTTAGGTTTAACACCAATCTCGATGGTAGAGGGAGCAGGCGATGCTTGATCACATCAACCTTGGAAACATTTCCAACACATATCGTCAGCTCGCCTTTAGCTAGTCTCCGTTTATTCCGTAGCTTTTATTTCGAGTTACTAACACTTAGCAACCGAACCGGTATCTAATACCCTGGTGCTACCAGGAGTACTAGTAAAGTACACATTAATATAATGTATATCCAATATACTTTTGTCGACCTTGCCTGCCTTCTTATCTACCAAGTATATAGGGTGGTTCTGCTTCAGTGTCCGTTCCTCTCATCACAGAAGCACTTAGTCTCGGGTTTGGGTTCAACCTTGGGTTTTCACTAGAGCAGCAACTGTTTTGCCGTTTCATGAAGTATCCCTTCTTGCCCTTCTTGAAACTAGTGGTTTTACCAACCATCAACAATTGATGCTCCTTCTTGACTTCTACTTTCGCGGTGTCAAACATCGCGAATACTTCAAGGATCATCATATCTATCCCTGATATGTTATAGTCATCACAAAGCTCTAGTAGCTTGGTGGCAATGACTTTGGAGAAACATCACTATCTCATCTGGAAGATTAACTCCCACTCGATTCAAGTGATTGTTGTACCCAGACAATCTGAGTACAAGCTCAATGATTGAGCTTTTCTCCCTTAGTTTGTAGGCCAAGAAGCTCATCGGAGGTCTTATACCTCTGACGTGGGCACGAGCCTGAAATCCCAATTTCAGCCCTCGAAACATCTCATATGTTCTGCGATGTTTCGAAATCGTCTTTGGTGCCTCAACTCTAAACCGTTTAACTGAACTATCACGTAGTTATCAAAACGTGTATGTCAAATGTTCGCAACATCCACAGACGACGTTCGAGGTTCAGCACACCAAGCGGTGTATTAAGGACATAAGCCTTCTACAAAGCAACGAGGACAATTCTCAATTTACGGACCCATTCCGCATAATTGCTACTATCAACTTTCAACTAAATTTCTCTAGGAACATATTTAAAGCAGTAGAACTAAAGCGCGAGCTATGACATAATTTGCAAAAGGGCTTTTGACTATGTTCAGGATAATTAAGTTCATCTAATGAACTCCCACTCAGATAGACACCTCTCTAGTCATCTAAGTGATTACATGATCCGAGTCAACTAGGCCGTGTCCGATCATCACGTGAGACGGACTAGTCATCATCGGTGAACATCTTCATGTTGATCGTATCTACTATACGACTCATGCTCGACCTTTCGGTCTCTTGTGTTCCGAGGCCATGTCTGTACATGCTAGGCTCGTCAAGTTAACCTAAGTGTTTCGCGTGTGTAAATCTGGCTTACACCCGTTGTATGTGAACGTTAGAATCTATCACACCCGATCATCACGTGGTGCTTCGAAACGACGAACTTTCGCAATGGTGCACAGTTAGGAGGAACACTTTATTGAAATTTTAATGAGGGATCATCCTATTTACTATCGTCGTTCTAAGCAAATAAGATGTATAAACATGATAAACATCACATGCAATCAAAAAGTGACATGATATGGCCAATATCATTTTGCTCCTTTTGATCTCCATCTTCGGGGATCCATGATCATCATCGTCACCGGCATGACACCATGATATCCATCATCATGATCTCCATCATCGTGTCTCCATGAAGTTGTCTCGCCAACTATTACTTCTACTACTATGGCTAACGGCTTAGCAATAAAGTAAAGTAATTACATGGCGTTGTTCAATGACACGCAGGTCATACAATAAATCAAGACAACTCCTATGGCTCCTGCCGGTTGTCATACTCATCGACATGCAAGTCGTGATTCCTATTACAAGAACATGATCAATCTCATACATCACATATCATTCATCACATTCTTTTTGGCCATATCACATCACATAGCATACCCTGCAAAAACAAGTTAGACGTCCTCTAATTGTTGTTTGCATGTTTTACGTGGCTGCTATGGGTTTCTAGCAAGAATGTTTCTTACCTACGCAAAAGACACAACGTGATATGCCAATTGCTATTTATCCTTCATAAGGACCCTTTTCATCAAATCCGATCCGACTAAAGTGGGAGAGACTGGCACCCGCTAGCCATCTTATGCAACAAGTGCATGTCAGTCGGTGGAATCTGTCTCACGTAAGTGTACGTGTAAGGTCGGTCCGGGCCGCTTCATCCCACAATACCGTCGAAACAAGATTGGACTAGTAACGGTAAGAATATTGAAAAAAATCAACACCCACAACTACTTTGTGTTCTACTCATGCATAGAATCTACGCAATAGACCTAGCTCTGATACCACTGTTGGGGAACGTAGCAGAAATTCAAAAAATTTCTACGCATCACCAAGATTAATCTATGGAGATACTAGCAACAAGAGAGAGAGGGAGTGCATCTTCATACCCTTGAAGATCTCTAAGCGGAAGCGTTACAAGAACGCGGTTGATGGAGTCGTACTCGCGGTGATTCAAATCGCGGAAGATCCGATCTAGCACCGAAATGACGGTGCCTCCGCGTTCGACACACGTACAGCCCGGGGACGTCTCCTCCTTCTTGATCCAGCAAGGGGAGAGGATAAGTTGAGGGAGAACTCCGACAGCACGACGGCGTGGTGTTGGTGGAGTTCGTGGTTCTCCAGCAGGGCTTCGCCAAGCACTACGGAGGAGGAGGAGATGTATGAGGAGGGAGGGGCTGCGCCAGGGGAAGGGTCACGGTTGCCCTCCCACCTCCTCACTATATATAGGGGGAAGGGAAGAGGTGGAGGCTCCCTAGGGTTTCCCCTAGGGGGCGGCGGCCAGGGCAGATTGGATCTCCCTAGGGAAATCCTAGGGCGACTTGCCCCCCAAGCCAAGCAGGTGGAGGCTTGCCTCCCAAGTCAGGTGGAGGTGCCCCACCTCCCCAAGCAACGTGGGAAAGGGTGTGGGGGCGCACAGCCCCTTAGTGGGCTGGTTTGCCCCCTCCCCTTGGCCCATGAGGCCCTGCAACACTTGTCGGGCCCCCGAAACACCTTTCGGTCATGCTGGCCTTAGCCTGGTACCCCCAGAACACTTTCGGACTCCAATACCCTTCGTCCAATATATCGATCTTCACCGCCGGACCATTCTGGAACTCCTCGTGATGTCCGGGATCACATCAGGGACTCCGTACTACCTTCGGTAACCACGTACTATTTCCCATAACAACTCTAGCATCACCGAACCTTAAGTGTGTAGACCCTACGGGTTCGGAAACCATGCAGACATGACCGAGACGTTCTTCGGTCAATAACCAACAGCAAGATCTGGATACCCATGTTGGCTCCCACATGTTCCACGATGATCTCATCGGATGAACCACGATGTCAAGGATTCAATCAATCCCGTATACAATTCCCTTTGTCTAGCGGTACTGTACTTGCCCGAGATTTGATCGTCGGTATCCCGATACCTTGTTCAACCTCATTACCGGAAAGTCTCTTTACTCGTTCCGTAACACATCATCCCGTGATCAACCCCTTGGTCACATTGTGCACATTATGATGATGTCCTACCGAGTGGGCCCAGAGATACCTCTCCATTACATGGAGTGACAAATCCCAGTCTCGATTCGTGCCAACCCAACAGACATTTTCGGAGATACTCGTAGTGCACCTTTATAGCCACCCAGTTACGTTGTGACCTTTGGTACACCCAAAGCATTCCTACGGTATCCGGGAGTTGCACAATCTCATGGTCTAAGGAAATGATACTTGACATTAGAAAAGCTTTAGCATACGAACTACACGATCTTTGTGCTAGGCTTAGGATTGGGTCTTATCCATCACATCATTGTCCTAATGATGTGATCCCGTTATCAATGACATCAAATGTCCATGGTCAGGAAACCGTAACCATCTATTGATCAACGAGCTAGTCAACTAGAGACTTACTAAGGACATGGTGTTGTCTATGTACCCACACATGTATCTGAGTTTCCTATCAATACAATTATAGCATGGATAATAAACGATTATCATGAACAGGGAAATATAATAATAATAACTAATTTATTATTGCCTCTAGGGCATATTTCCAACACCTAACTCTAGCAAGTTGTTCATCTAGAAATTCACCTAATGGCAAAGTAGTATCACACACAGAAGTAGTTTCATCACGCATAGCAGAAGTGGCATCATCAATAACATGCGACATATCAGAATTCATAGCAGTAGCAGGTTTAGGTGTCGCAAGCCTACTAATAACGGAAGGAGAATCTAGTGCAGAGCTAGATGGCAGTTCCTTACCTCCCCTCGTGGTTGAGGGCAAAATCTTGGTCTTAGCGTCTTTCAAGTTCTTCCTAGTGATCAACAGATATAAATCCCAAGTGACTCAGAGGATAGAGCTATGCTCCCAGGCAATAGCGCCAGAAATTAGTCTTGATAACCCACAAGTGTAGGGGATCGCAACAACTTTCGAGGGTGAAGTACAACCCAAATTTATTGATTCGACACAAGGGGAGCCAAAGAATATTCTTGAGTATTACCAGTTAAGTTGTCAATTCAACCACACCTGGATAACTTAGTATCTGCAGCAAAGCATTTAGTGGCAAAGTAGTATGATAATAATGGTAACAATAGCAACAGTAAAGATAAATGTTTTTGGGTTTTTGTATTAGTTGTAACAGTACCAACGGAAAAGTAAATAAGCGAAGAACAATATATGAAAAGCTCGTAGGCAATGGATCAGTGATGGATAATTATGTCGGATGCGATCCCTCATGCAATAGTTACAACATAGGGTGATATAGAACTAGCTCCAATTTATCAATGTAATGTAGGCATGTATTCCGTAAATAGTCATACGTGCTTATGGAAAAGAACTTGCATGACATCTTTTGTCCTACCCTCCCGTTGCAGCGGGGTCCTTACAGAAACTAAGGGATATTAAGGCCTCCTTTTAATAGAGAACCGGACCAAAGCATTAACACATGGTGAATACATGAACTCCTCAAACTACGGTCATCACCGAGAAGTATCCCGATTATTGTCAGTTCGGGGTTGTCGGATCATAACACATAATAGGTGACTATAGACTTGCAAGATAGGATCAAGAACACACATATATTGATGAAAACATAATAGGTTCAGATCTGAAATCATGGCACTCGGGACCTAGTGACAAGCATTAAGCATAGCAAAGTCATAGCAACATCAATCTCAGAACATAGTGGATACTAGGGATCAAACTCTAGCAAAACTAATTTGATTACATAGTAAATCTCATCCAACCCATCACCGTCCAGCAAGCCTATGATGGAATTACTCACGCACGGCGGTGAGCATCATGAAATTGGTGATGGAGGATGGTTGATGATGACAACGGCGATGAATCCCCCTCTCCGGAGCCCCAAACGGACTCCAGGTCAGCCCTCCCAAGAGAGATTAGGGCTTGGCGGCGGCTCCGTGTCGTAAAACGCGATGAAACTTTCTCCCTGGTTTTTTTCTCCACGAGACGGGAGATATAGAGTTGGAGTTGAGGTCGGTGGAGGTCCAGGGGGCCCACGAGATAGGAGGCCGCGCCCTAGGGGGGGCGCCCCCTGTCTCGTGGACACGCCGTGGGCCCCCTGGCATTAATTCTTTCACCAAAAATTCTTATTAATTCCAAAAAGTGCCTCTGTGGATTTCTAGGACATTCCGAGAACTTTTCTTTTCTACACATAAAACAACATCATGGCAGTTCAGCTGAAAACAGCGTCAGTCCGGGTTAGTTTCATTCAAATCATGCAAGTTAGAGTCCAAAACAAGGGCAAAAGTGTTTGGAAAAGTAGATACGTTGGAGACGTATCAACGACCCTCCACGTCGCACATTCAACGCGGGTCGTGGGGAAGCGCGGCGGACGAAGAAATTACCACGGTAAAAACCTGCCCTGCCTGCCCGCGCACCATTTTGGGCCTAGCCAATCAACGCGTCGCGCTTATGTGTGGCCCAGGCCCGGGGGCTCCTGCCGGTGTACAAAAGTAGGGGCTCTCTTTTGTACCCCTTTACTTGTGCACGGGAAGTCAGAGCCATGCCCGTGGCCACACTTAGCAGGGCAGAGGAGGGAAGCCAAAGGCGCAAGACAATCAAAGCAACGCCAAGACCAGAGACACAAGAAGCAAGAGGGCGAGGTAGACTCCACCGGCTAGACCCTTGTCGGGGCAAGTTGCCCAATGCCAGCAGATCGTGCCACCCTTGAGCCCAAGAGTTCCAACACCATCGACAACATTGGGACAAAGGCTCGGGAGGCGCCTGCTTGGTGACATGCAGATCTTTGTGAAGACAAAAGGCCTTTGAGGCCTAGATGAGAACCAGAAGGCAAGACACTGGCAAGGCCCCTTTACCGAGGACGCCCACGAGGCCCCGGCAAGGCTCCTGCTGAAGACATCCACGAAGCCCCGGCAAGACTCTTGCCGAGGGTGCTCACAAGGCCCCAGCAAGACCTTGCCGGGAATATCAGCAAGACCGCGGCAAGGCTTTGCCGCCCCGTTGCCGACCCAGCTCAGCGGCCCACCCACCAACTAAACAAGTACCCACGTGGTAGTGCGTGGCTTCTAGACCAACTAGTCAAGCACCTGCGTGGTGGCATGCAAATCTTCGTGAAGACCCTGCCACCCCACCAGCTCAGCAGCCTGCCAGCTTACATGGCGTTGCACGCCTCATTGGCCTGGACGCATGTCGAAGCAAGGCGAAGCGGCGACGAATGTGACAGGCTTCGTTGCCGTCCCCGATAAAGCAAGAGGACACCTAAGTAGCGCATTTAATGCGTTTTGTCCTGTGATGTCAGGCGATAAGCTTGTACATTGTATACACTTTCCACCTCCTGTGTGCCACTGTGGCGTCCCCTTTGAACTATAAAAGGAGGCCCGAGGCATACTGAGGGGGGATTCGGTTGTTTTGGACTACGCACACGCCATAGCTAGTTCAAGAACACTCAAATATACACCAAAGCAGGACTAGGGTATTACGCATCCTCGCGGGCCGAACCCGGGTAAATGATCTTTGTGCTAGCTCCTAGACCCGCTCTTTCCACAACCTCGCGCCCGCCAACCGTAGTATGGATTCCAGTGATCCCATAGGTGTCGTTTTCCACCGACATCCATGGATAGATCATTGTGTGTGCGTAGATTTTTTTTCCATGCTACGTTTCCCAACAATTCATGATTGTTATGCAAATTAGCTACTCCATCTGTGGTACACCATTCTCAAACGCCATTGTGAAATATTGCAGCATGATTGCATAAGTGGAAAGAAGGTGGCCAATAGGCGTGCCAATCATTGAGATCATAAGTTTTGCTTCTTGCTGCTCTATGTGTTGATCAATTCATTGCTTCACTCAATATTGTAACTAGATGATCACGACATTGTATAGCCCGGACCACTGCCGCGATGTACCATAGGATGGAGGGAAAACCCTTTACCTTGATGCATTGTTGGACAAAACTCAAGGAGCAGCTAATCTGGACGAACAACATGTGTCGATGAAGAGAAAGCTTGAGATGAAAGCGGTTTTCGAGGAGTACCGTTGAATTTGGGGTCGATCAATTTAAAATACTTGTTGAACACTCGGTCCTTTTATTAGGATTTAAATGTATGGTTGAATTGCTATCAACCGATGGCTAAAAGTGAGGCTGCATGCCGGACATTTAGTTTAGTTTTTTTAAGGTATGGCATTTGGTGCATCGAATTGGGTATATACGGACACGTGCAAACAAATCGACTTTGATGCATGGCGTTGGAGTTGTCTTGGAGCATCTCGCACGCGGCGTGCTAAAAAAATTTGCAGCGCCAAAATAGCGTTTTAGCGCGCGCAGGAGGGTGGTTGCTTTACAGTCGCTGCAAAATTTAGCGCGCGCAGGAGGGTGGTTGATTTACAGGCGCTACAAAACTTAGCGCGCCACTGTAGCGCTTCACCAAGCGCGGCAAAATACACCGTGCAAGACCAGCCGGCGCTTGGAATAAATATGAAACAACACATACGAAAAATTATGAAATAACACATAATTCAAATTCATACCATAATTCAAGCCCCAAACCACAAGCAAGTTCATACGATGCTAAATAAAAATAGATAAAATGATGCTAGACTAGTCCTCGTCCTCCTCAGTGGTGTAGTCCGATGACGTAAACACGTCGAGCCACCAAGGATCTTCATCGTTCTAGGTCGACGCAGGTCCCAGCTCGATCTAGGCTTCCGCTAGTTCCTTCCGCGCATGCTTGTCCGCCCGACGCATGGCTCGCTCCTCCATCCTCTGCGCCACAAACTCGTCCTCGGTGATGACATCCCGCAAGAAGCGCTCACGCCACATCTCCATAGCGTGCTCGTCCGCCTCAGTGATGAGGAGGCGGCGCTCCCGCCTCCGCTGGTTACTCGCGCGAGGGGGAGGGGGTGGCGAGATCCTGCACCTCCTTGCGCATCCGCATGGCAGAGAAATTCATCTACAACTGAGGCTGCCCGAGGTGCTAGGCCGCCCCGTCGTACGCGCGGGCAGACTCGTGGGCGGTGTTGAAAGTTTCGAGTCAAAGGTGTGTATCGCTGGAGCGGATCTTTGCGTAATACACGCCGGAGGGGCGGAGGCGGACGCTTCGATAGCCTGAGATGCTCCGAGGCACTGCGACATGGCGGGGTGCTGGGACAGACGGGGGGTGAAGGCGCGACGTGGGAAAGGCAGGGCGCTGGAAGAGGCGGGGGAAGAAGGCATGGCGGGAGGGAACTTTCTAGCGGTTGGCGGGCGCAAACGCGCGGCTTTTTAACCAGCATTCTGGGCGTCATGCACCAAAACTGCCACGTGCGCTGTCGCTTTTCTCCGCATGCAGACCAATTTATCACGCGCCGCATAGCCTCTCGCGTGCCAAACTGACAGTCTTTCCAACGCGCTATAAATTTCGCGTGCCTATTGGAGATGCTCTTAGTGTAGGTTCTGCTTCAGAGGCATGTAGGTGCCATGTGTATCCCGTTGCTACGAAGTTGTTCAATTGATGTCGCTTAACAGAGATGAGATGATCTTGCAACGTGTAATATATCCAAGATGGTTCTTTTCTTATACAACTTTGAAGGCAACCTCAACATGCCGATGCAAATAGTTCGTGTGTGTCTGTTTGGGTCGAATCGGACACAAATCACGGCTCAACACGCCGACGCAACCGGAGGAGTGTCCGCTTTTGTCGTTGGCGATCCATTTCAGGCCCAAAATTGAGTCGGGTTTGCATCGGTACGAACACGGCGCGGACGTGCACGACGCCCGCCCTGTCCACCCCTGGCCCACCAGTCGATGGCACATTAGCCATTCCCCCCCCCCTCTCTCTCTCTC
>NC_041393.1:498228041-498237917 GCF_002162155.2 Triticum dicoccoides | reverse complement strand
TCTCTCTCTCGCATCAATAGCGAACACACCCGCCTACCCCGCCCTCGCCGCCGCCCAGTTCCGGTGGCCAAGCCACCGCCAGCGCCCACATAGCTCCCCCAGCAGCACACCACACCCGACGAGGTGTTCTTGCCGGTGTTGGTGGACTATTTTTCACTGTCGTAGCACCCCCACGTCCATGGCATCCACTCGCCTCTGTCGTCGCCAGTACCGCTCCAAGCACGGCTACCTTGCTCACCGGTCGCCACCACGATCACCTCCACATCGACAACCTGCTGCCTGGTCTGGGAGAGAGGCAGGCTCTTCACCGGCTGGCTTCTTCAGCCACGCCCACAAGGTGTTTGACATTTCGCCCACAAGGACAAATGGATAGTGGCGATGAGTACTTTTTCAACAACTTCATTTGCGATTCATTTGATTCGTCATCCAATGATGAGGAGATTGTGGTTGTTGCTTTGCTCGTCCATGACCACATTAGTAGGCAGTTGCCGATGTTTAGGGGCTCAATCGCGGGGCATACTCCTGTGTTGAATCACAACAAAGAGGGCGGCCATTGCCTACTTTGACAGGACTACTTCCAGTCCGATGACCCACTCTTCAAACACAACCTATTCCGGCGCCGCTTTCAGATGGCGAGACATGTGTTCAATCGTATCCAGAGGGGGTGGTGGCGTACGATAAATATTTCGAATGCAAGGAGGATGCCCGGGAAAGGTTGGCTTCTCCTCTTATCAGAAATGCACTGCGGCTATTCGGATGCTTGCATTCGGAATACCTGGTGATCCTATTGATGAGTATGTTCACATGAGAGAGTCCACATGCCTAGAATGCATGTATAGGTTCTGCAAGGTTGTGGTAGCAGTATTTGGCACGGAGTACTTGAGAGAGCCAACTGTTGCAGATACTACCCAGTTGTTAGCGATCAATTTTGATAAGGGCTTTCCGGGGATGCTTGGTAGCATAGATTGTATGCACTCGGAGTGGAAGACTGCCCTTCTTCTTGGCAGGGGCAGTATACGGGCCATGTGAAAGCTTGCATTGTCATACTTGAGGCTGTGGCTTCATAAGATCTCTTGATTTGACACTCTTTCTTCGGCATGGCCGGCTCTAACTATGAGATCAACGTGCTTCAGCGCTCTCCTGTGTTCGCAAGGCTCGCAGAAGGAAACTGCCCAAAGGTCAATGTTAAGATCAGTGGCCGCCACTACAACAGTGGACTACTCTTGTCAAGACAATCTCCAACCCGATAGGAGAGAAGAGGCAGAGATTTGCCCAAGCACAAGAGAGTGCTAAAAGGAATGTGGAGCGTGCTTTCGGTGTTCTTTAATCTCGATGGGGCATTGTCTAGAACTTGGAGTACCAAGTTGTGAGAGGTCGTGACTACTTGTATAATCATGCACAACATGATCGTAGAGGATGAACGTGAGGATGAAATCTTTGATCAGGGGTTTCAATTTCAGGATGAAAATGTTGTGCCTGAGCATGGAGGAGCGGCAACGTTTGCACAATATATATTTGTGACAATTTAAATTTAATTTGGTTTGTAAACTATAAGATTTTATTTGGTTGTGAGACTATGGTATCTGTATTTGGTTGAATTATGTGAATTTTGGGTAATGTTTTTGATATGTATGTAAAATGCGTAAAAATATGGCCGCACGAATAAAAATGCGTCGTCGTGTTGGATGCACTGTCATTCCAAGCAAAGGCAGAACGAACAAAATCTGAAACACCGATTCAAACAGATAAAAGGCGGACACAATCTGCAGTCCGTTTGCGTGTGCGTGTTGTGTTGCCCTAAACCAGAGCTTTGCTCATGTGCTGTGTGAACGCGAGAGGGCCGACATCCCGAGCCTACTTGCAAAGAAATTGCCTGGCTCCTGACTAGCTTGACCTCCTCTATAGACTATAGTGCCGCCTTGACACGTGATGACATTGATTATAATATCAGCTGAAAGCTCAGTTATCTGTTACCGTACTCATGTAGGTGTACTTGATCCAAAAGAAATAATCAAGCGGACACACACACACCCTGCCTGGCTCCTCCCAGTCAAGTAGTCAACGTCAACACGCGGCAAGCTATGAATTGGCAGTTATTCACGCGCGCGAGCGACGGAAATATTGTCCGCGAGACTGCGACGACCCCGAGCCTGTTCCATTTTTATGTCGACTGATAGAGATATCTTACTATTTACAACTTGTTTTTACCTCAAATTGTTTGTTCTTTACCCTACCCAGGGGAAACTGAGTATTTGCATCTGTACTCCGTATCCAAAGTGCGCGCAATCGAGTGTAACAGAGGACTCGATGACCAAGGAGTTGACTAACATCACAAATACTAGTTTTTTGTATACGAAAATAAAAATTTCCCCTTCCTGAAAAGAGCAAATCTCAGTCTCTCGTGTACCCACGTGACGCTGTGATGACAGTCGGGCCATGTCGTCATAGCGGCCCCGGTGGGTCAACATCAGCAATGCCGCAGTCCCCTCAATCAAGAAACAAAATCAGCAACGCCGGAGAGAAGATAGATTGAAGATTCAGAGCGCGTGCGACGATGGGGCTGAAATTTCCCAGCGATTTGCGGCGGAGATCGGGCGAGCTGTGTGGAGAAGGACAAGAACAGGTCGGATCATCTGCTAAAATCGAACGAGGAATCGGGCCGGACAGACAGGCCGTCGCACGGCAAGGACGAGAACCAAACGAAACGAAAAGGTCCCGATCGATGGAAATCGTTACATGTACGACGACGCCGCCCCTGACAGAGAAAATAAATTGTACAGCGACGCGCCGTTTCGGTGGTTTTCTGGGCTCGAGTCGTGGTGCACGGCCGCTGCCGCTTCCGGACGTCGGGGCTGTGCGCAGTGGCATTACGTCTCACAGCGTCGATGATTGGGCGTGAAAACTGCTAAAAGAGAGTACGTCGTCTCTTATATATAGATTGTTACGACATCTTGACTCCAAAATCAAACATCCTATCCGTCCATGAATCAATGAAGACTAGCCCACCAACAATAATGCAGGAGCTGGTCATTTAAAGTTGACACTTTTTCTTTATTTTCTTTTTTGAGATAATTACACGATAGTATCACATTTTGGGCGGTGGTGGCGAATTGGTATCAAGTTTGGTAATTTTTACGTGTCAGTATTAAGTTTGGGGCAAACTGTTGCAAATCGGGCTAAATTTCATATTTGTACATATTGACGCTGGAACTAACCGCCCGGGCCCGCATGTCAGCCGCCATGCTGGCGAATCGACACCCGCCCGCTCGCTCACTAGGTGCGGTCCGGCTCGAACCAGACCGACACGTGCCCCACTCTCTTCCTCCTCGCTCCTCGCCGCCCACGTCGTCGTCCGCAGCAGTGCCGGACCGGACCGCCGCCGCCATGGTTTTCAAAGACGAAAGCAGCGAGGACACGTCCAGCCTGCCGTACATGCACTCGACCTCATCCACCGACGGGCTTAACCAAGTGAGTTTCCTTAAGCTAGGTTTAGTGTTAGGGTTTCAGAATTGGGGCTTTCTGATTTGGTTGATTTCGCTGGGTTTCGATTGGGGCATTTTGTTTGCGAGCTTCTGCATGTCCCTTTCAGCCTTGAAGATCTCGATTACCAGGGGCTTGAGTTGGATGTGATGTCCCCATGTGAGAAGCACGACAAGGCATTTGAGAGGCTTGTCACGCGCCTTTGAAGGAACAGACACATGCAGAAGGTTCTTAACATGTGGGTATGAATTGTAGGCTGATAGTGGGATATTATATTTCGGTTGATAGTGTCATATTATTGTTGGTTTGACAGTGGCATATTGAACATCAGTACAAGGGCATAGTTTTTACGGCTGATTATTAGGGCATATTTAGGTTGGCAGTGGCATCTTTACTATCATTTTTGTTAGGGCTGATTATTCACTTTTGCAACACCAGTAGCTTATGTAGTTTAATGACAGTGCTACTGTTATTTTGCAGTGGCATTGTTCTTGTTCTCATTTTACATATTTAATCTGGGACTTCTACAGGTTTTATGTTGCTGTTGTGGCATTTTTATGTAGTTTAATGACAGTGCTACTGTTATTTATGTTGTTGTTACTTTTGCTGCTGTTTGGGACTAAATATTCGCTGAACTATTAGTTTTATGTTGGGATGCACCTGCTATTATGTAGCTATATGCTACAAATATTCAGTTGAATGGATAGTATGTAGTGCATATGCTTTGGCAGTTCAACAATTTTGCAGTTTGAGCTTGCTCTTGTTTTGTAGCTCATTACCAAAATGTAGTTCAAATTTGTAGCTGAGTGGCGCTGTAATTTAGGGATGCTCATGTTGTTATTTTGTGGGTAGGTACAATTACCAGTGTAGCTGAGTGGTGTTGTAATTTAGAATAAGTGATGCATTTGTTATTACGAATGTAGAAATGAAAAACAGTTAATTTGCAGTGCTATTGCTCTTCTTCTTTATTTACCTGTGGTATGAACTCACTTGGTTTTTCTCTCTTTTTGCTCTTTTTGCAGGAAGGGAAAAATTGTGGGTTTGTTGAATGGGTTGATCACCAGTGGCCACCAACAATGCAGAATGCATTGTTGAAGCTGTGGGCAATGGTTAAAGATAGAAAGAGTGCTAGGGTGAATGATAATCTTGAAAGTGCTTTAACTATTCACCATCTGACAGAAGAGAAGAACAAGCTGGAGGCCAACTATGACAAGTTAGTCCAAGATGTGCATGAGCTTATGAGCTTCCAGGAGGAGAGGGTGGTGGATTTCATATATCTGCAGTCTAACATTACATATCAACAACAATGCAGAAGTGAACTAGTGTCTGATATGAAGGCAGAGATGGCAAAGAAAGATGCAGAGACCCAGAAGCTTAGTCAGAAGTGTCGGCGTTCTGGGAACGGGGGTCCCCAGACTTGCCTGCCTGCGGCCTGCGGCGTGGCTCAAGTGGTGGCCCAGTACGGCCCATCTTCATCTACTCAACCTCAAGACCCTCACGAGGGGCCAAGCCTCGCGGGCGGACAACGGAAGGCTTCCTCAGGAGCGGCCTCACCAGGCAGGCTCGCGAGGAGGCAGAGAGATCAAGGCAGGGGTACCTCGCGAGGTGCTCGTGACGCAAGTCATGACGATCGAGGCCAAGTGGGTGCCAGGCGGGCATCGGCATGTGCAGTGTCCTTGTTTCCTCTTTGGTGCAAAGGGGGCAAGCACATGCGCGGAGTACTGAGGAATCAAGCAAAGGTTACCATTTCGGTGCAACAAGACCAAGACCAGCAGAGCGGCAGGACGAAGGTCACCGTGGAGCCCAAGACGGCGTCATCGCCAGTGCCTTTGGCAGCCGAAGACCAACTTTAGTCAGGATAACTTGTACTAGATGTTCCCCCTCAAAATGACCGTTGTTGGCGCCCTTCCCGCTCAATATTTGGGAAGAGGGCCATGGCCTCTATATATAGGGATAGCCACCACAGTAGAGAGGGGCATGAAGATCGGGATCTGACCGAGAGCCACAGAGACGGAGCAATTCCTCTCCAAGCACACCACCACAAGAACACCCCTCGCGAGGATGTTCTTTCTCTATACTGTTCATCATCAGCCCCTGAGGCAATCCACCACACCACAAAGTAGAGTAGGGTATTACACCACAATGGTGGCCCGAACTAGTGTAAACCTTGCGTCCCTTGTGTTGTTCATCGTGTAGCTTAGATTCTCAGCGAGGCGTTGGGACGTGGACCGGTAGGGGAAAGATCTTCGCGCGCACCCCAGAGTTCGAATCTTAAGGGTTTTGCCGGAACCCCATATCCGACATTTGGCGCGCCAGGTAGTGGTGCGCCGGAACCTTTCTTCCGCTGTCCCGCGTTCGATCGTTCGTCGCGCCCATGGCTGACGCTCGCCGAGCTCGTGCCGAGCGTCGGGCTGCTCTTGCCGCCCATGTCGCCCAGACGGCTCCTGTCGGTGGGCCTCTCCGTCGTTCCCCGTCGCCTGCCGCCCATGCCGCCACCAGCCCGGCGGGGAACGAGCAGCAGGCGTCGTCACTGCATCCCTCAGTGCGGCGGGAAGGCCGCACCGCCACCCCCTTGCTGACTCCAGCTGGTTCGTCGTCGCACGCCCTCGTACTCCCACGGACGCGCACGCCGCGTTGCTCCTGGCGCGTGAGCTCCTGCACTATCGTCCCGTCGATGACCTCTACAAGGAGTGGCTCGCTCGCATCACTGAGCTCGTCAGCGCCGCAGGGGGCTCCCCTGCGCCGTCCCTCTCGCTGCCTCGCCCTCCGTCCCGCGTGGGTGATGCAGCTCTGGAGGTGCCTCCGCCGCCTCCTCCCCAAGAAGGCGCCCTGGCTCCAAGGCGCGCGGCCCCTGGACGAGACCCAACGCGTCCGGCGCCCGCGTGACAAGAAAAGAGATGCCAAGAAATCCCTCGCCCCCAAGAAGGTGCTCGCGTGCTCCCTACACTGGCACGCCATGACCGCATTCCTGCGCCAGCGCATCAAGACCCCGCGCTGCCCCTGGCGGTGGCACGCGGGGACCCCCAGGAGCAAGTCCTGTGTCAGCAAAGGGCTCCGGTGGCCACCGCAGGCTGCCGCGCCTTCACCACCGAGCTACGCAGCTCGCCTGGCCGGGCAAGTTCAAGTCAGATCTGCCCCCTCGCTACGACGGCACTGTCGACCCCACGGAGTTCCTGCAGCTCTATGAGTTGGGCATCGAAGCGGCTAACAGAGACGAAAAGGTCATGGCGAATTGGTTTCTCATGGCGCTCAAGGATGGTGCCCGCACCTGGCTCCTGAACCTGCCTCCTGGCACGATCTCCTCTTGGGACAAGATGCGCACCCGCATCATCGTCAACTTCCAGGGCACTCGCGATCATCCCTAAGTCATGAGTGACTTCCTCCGCATCAAGCAGCAACCCGGAGAGACCCTGCAGAAGTACATCCAGCACTTCAACAGCTCTCGCCTCAAGATTCCCAAGGTAACTGAGGAGGCCGCCATCTCAGCAGTCTCTGATGGCGTCCGTGACGTCAAGATGAAGGAGGAACTATCGATCCACGAAGATCTGTGCACATCTCTGGAGTTGTTCAACCTGGCGACCAAGTGTGCAAGGGCCGAGGAGGGACGCCTCTCCCTTCTCGAGCTCCCAGCCACTGATCCTGAAGAGAAGAAAGCCAAGGCCAAGAACGTAAAGCGCAAAGGAGTAGTTGTGCTCACAGCAGAGGCAGACACGAAGCATGGCAGGGACCAGCCGGAGTCGTCCAAGGGCAGCCGGTACTGCGTGTACCATGACCTCCACACCCACAACACCAACGAATGCCAAGAGCTCAGGACCGTGCGAGAAGGGCGTGTCGGCTGATGCCCCGAGCACAGCAATCGGGGCTATGGCCGAGGAGGGGGAAAATGTGGAGGATGATGGGATGACCGTGGCCCTCGCCAAGGGCGGTATGACCGGCCTCGCGAGGACCGCTGCAGGACTAGCCTCGCGAGGGGGCTTGGAGGGATCAGCCTCGTGAGGATCGCCCACAAGGCAACGCAAGCCTTCCTCCTCTTCCACCACCACCAAGAAGGAATGAAGACCATCATCAGGACGAGGGGGCTAGAGGCTTCCAGGAGCCGCATGCTATCGCCTATATCTTGGGCGGTGCCCAGGCCTCGGCCTCTCAGCGCATCTTCAAGCAGTTTGCTCGCGAGGTGAATGCAGTCCTCCCCAAGCTCAAGGCCACGCGCCCTCTTAGGTGGTCCTCGTGTGCCATCATGTTCAGCTCAGCGGATTAACTCAAGTGTGCAGCGACAGCCGGTGTCCTCCCAATGCTCTGTTCCCCAGTTATCAGCTATGTGCAAGTCACCAGGACCCTCATCGATGGCGGCGCAGGACTCAACGTTCTGTCCGCCGAGACGTTCAACAATCTCCAAGTGCCATATGACCAGCTTCAGCCAACCAAGCCTTTCTCAGGAGTCACTGATGGTTCCACCACCCCGATAGGGCAGGTCCACCTCCTGTCACCTTTGGACAGTGCAAGAACTACTGTACTGACTCATCGACTTCGACGTTGCCCACATTCGCCTGTCGTACAATGCCATCCTCGGGTATCCAGCCCTGGCCAAGTTCATGGCAGTGACTCACCATGGTTACAATGTCCTCAAGATGCCGAGAAGCGGCGGAGTCATCACAGTCCCCTGTGAAGAGAAGGATGCAGTGTGCTCTCTCGAGCGTGCCTTACAAGCCGCATCAATCGAGGACCCAGATAGCAAGAGTGGGAACATTCCCGAGGCAGCTCCCAAGAAGAAGAAGATATCACCCAACTCAAGGCCTCAGGAGGCAGGCACCTTCGGTGGCACTGCGCCAGGATCCACGCCCGTCCAAGGGGCGCCTCCCTCCGTCGCAACGGAAGGCGCTCTCAGTGCCCTCCTCGGGCAAGCCTCGGGGGCTCTCTACTGGAGGGCCACTGACTTTGCCAAGATTACGAGGGAGGCGCTCGAGCACCACTTGGAGACGTGCTTCACTGCATGTTTCCCTTAGGAAGGCATGAGGCAAGGAGGGCCCAACTCTCATGAGTTCATCAACAAGGTCACTCAGGAGCTGCAGGAATCGAGAGTCCAGCCGCTGCCTACCCGGTGTAGCTCCCCATCCAGGCGAGGATGGCGGGCTGCGCGTCTGCATCGACTGCCCAGGGCTCAATCGAGTCGCGTCCCAGGGGCGTTTCTGGCCTTCGCGCATGGGACGTTGCGAGGGTCCACCTCACAGCTACGTTCGCATGCCTTTCGGCCTGCCGAACGTGGCTACTGCTCATCAGCACCTAATGAAGAGCACTCTGGAGGCCCAGGTGGCCAGGCACCACGCGTTCTTGGAGGAGATGGAGATGGACCTCGAGGAGCCGCCCGGACCTCCAGGGCTGTCACGCCCAATATGCGACCCTATCCAAAAGGAACTCGAAGGTCCCACCAAGGATAGACCCGCATATTGAAACGCTTTTGCAAGGTGGATATCATTACATCAACATTACATAATAGATGGGGATACATACAAAAGGCATAGAATGCCTCACGAATACAACATCACAATACATAAGAGCATCATCCGACTACGGATGAATCACAAACAGAAACTCAAACGACATCCACCCTGCTAGCCCAGGCTGCCGATCTGGAACCTATCCCCTGATCGAAGAAGAAGCAGAAGAAGAACTCAACGCAAGCAAGCATCGCTCTCGCGTCATGATCATCGCAAAACCTGTACCTGCAACTGTTGTTGTAGTAATCTGTGAGCCACGAGGACTCAGCAATCCCATTACCATGGGTATCAAGACTAGCAAAGCTTAATAGGAAAGGAAGGGGTAAAGTGGTGAGGCTGCAGCAGCGACTAAGCATATATGGTGGCTAACATACGCAAATAAGAGCGAGAAGAGAGCAAGCGGAACGGTCGTCAACTAGTAATGATCAAGAAGTGATCCTGAACTCCTAATTACGTCAAACATAACACCGAAACCGTGTTCACTTCCCGGACTCCGTCGAGAAGAGACCATCACGGCTACACACGCGGTTGATGCGTTTTAATTCGGATCTGGTGTCAAGTTATCTACAACCGGACATTAACAAATTCCCATCTGTCTATAACCGCAGGCACGGCTTTCGAAAGATTATACCCTGCAGGGGTGTCCCAACTTAGCCCATGACAAGCTCTCGCGATCAACGAAGGAATAGACCTTCTCCCAGGAAGACCCGATCAGACTCGGAATCCCGGTTTACAAGACATTTCGAGAATGGTAAAACAAGACCAGCAAAGCCGCCCGATGCGCCGACAATCCCGATAGGAGCTGCACATATCTCATTCTCAGGGCAACACCGGATAAGTCAAGCTACGAGTAAAACCAGCCCTCGAGTTGCCCCGAGGTGGCCCCGCAGGCTGCTCGGTT
>NC_041393.1:498225193-498227930 GCF_002162155.2 Triticum dicoccoides | reverse complement strand
GATGACCCTTGGGTTGGCCGACCCAAGGGAAAAGGGATAGGTGGTGGTGAGGCAAATGGTAAAACCAAGGTTGGGCCTTGCTGGAGAAGTTTTATTCAAAGCAAACTGTCAAGGGGGTCCCATAAATCACCCGACCGCGTAAGGAACGCAAAATCCGGGAACATAACACCGGTATGACGGAAACTAGGGCGGCAAGAGTGGAACAAAACACCAGGTAAAAGGCCGAGCCTTCCATCCTTTACCAAATATATAGATGCATTAATTATATAAGAGATATTGTGATATCCCAACCAAAATCCTGTTCACCATGGGGCGATCTTCAACTTTACCTGCAACTAACAACGCTATAAGAGGGGCTGAGCAAAGCGGTAACATAGCCAAGAAACGGTTTGCATAGGAAAGGTATCAAAGGTTAGAGGTTCATGGCAATTTGGGAGGCTTGACGAGCAAAAGATAGGTAACGCAGCATAGCGATAGAACGAAGCAACTAGCATAGCAATGATAGTAGTGAGATCCAGGGTAGCGGTCATCTTGCCTGAAATCCCGCAAGGAAGAAGAACGAGTCCAAGAAGAAGACGAACGGATGAAGCCGAACCAAGCGTAGACGAACGAATCCTCACGATCGCAACGAAACAGGAACTATCGAAAAGAAGCACACAACATAGTAAACACACCACACATGAACAAGACATGATGCACAACAAGCATGATGCATGACAAATCTAAATGAGGCTACTCATGGCAAGAGATGATGCAAACAAGAGCAACACATCAAGGCAAGTTTAAATGAGGCCGGGAACAACATATAACAATTCCGGTAAGTCCTCATATGCAAATTTCGAAGTTGGTCCAGATCTAAAAAACCTTATGTTCAAGTAGTTAAACATCAAGTTAAGATGCACCAAGAAGATCTACACGAGATTCTAGTCAAGTTACATATAAAGATCATTTAGTTTGGAGCTACGGTCTAGAAGATATGAGCAAAACAAGTAAAACATGACATAGATGCAAAATGCACTCGAACATCAAGCAAACACACCAAAACAAGGATGCAACATGATAATATGAAACTACATGCAATTCCAAGCAAGTTTCATATAGAGCACAGTCAAAACGGAGAAACGGTTCAAACACATACACACCATACAAGTCATACCAACAATCTGTCCAAAACAGCAGCTAGGCATATTGCAGGCATCAAAACAACATGCTACAGCACCTCAACATAATAACAAAATGCATGGGCATGATGTACAGGTAAAGCATTACAAAACATGAACACTGAGCTATCTCCAGAAATCACTAGAACATGCTCAAACACACATGGTAAGATTGCAAGTTATAACAATTTCAGACTTTGCAGAAAATAACATCACGAAACAATGTTCAGAGCTATCAAACAACATGTTACATGAACTTATAATGGCAAACAAAGGCATGGCATGATTCTACTCAAAGCATAGATCAAATGTCTCTTACTGACCATAAGCCAAAAAGGATCAGAAAATATGATGGCACCCACGTAAACATAGCAAATTATTATACAGATTCAAACATGGCAGAAACAGAATTATGAAGGCATGTAGATGAGCTTGTGCAACTCACTACAGAGCAATACATGACATGGAAAGGCAACCAACAGTAAGAAGACATATTTGTTAAGCTAAGCATGGCAATAGCAAAGTCATAGGGTGCATGGAACACTAGGAAAACACATGGAAACAACTGAACTTAATGTTAACAGGCTGACAGCAACATTATGAAGCAAATTTGGAGCAAGATATGAACAATCT
Organism: Triticum dicoccoides; assembly: GCF_002162155.2. Taxonomy (NCBI): domain Eukaryota; kingdom Viridiplantae; phylum Streptophyta; class Magnoliopsida; order Poales; family Poaceae; genus Triticum; species Triticum dicoccoides. The sequence goes on along the minus strand of NC_041393.1, from coordinate 498,226,137 downwards.
ACAGCAAGCTATAAATAAAACCAGGGGCATGTATGGATAGAGCATGATATGTAGATCAAAACATGTTTATAGAACATCTCCAGATTATGCATAGAATGATTAGTAGCAACAGGTTTACATCGTATCACGAAATAACAGATTCAGCCTAGCAAAACAGCAACATCATGAACACTACTTAACAAGCTCGATTCACTCACCACAAGTCATTGCATGACAAGATAAGCATAGCATCATCAAGAAGACATGTTTGTGAAACAAACCAAGTCAAGAACAAGTCCATAGCATGCAAGGATCAACTATAGCAACCTCGGCCAAATTGAATAACATGTAAACAATCTGCCAGGAAACATTTTGAAGCAAAAGTAGAGCACTCAAAAGACATGCTAGACTACTCTATAATTGCAACAAAGGGCATGAATGGATAGACAGTAACCTATTGTTCAAAACACCCTTACTGAAGTATCTCAAAATAAGCATAGAACTCTCTGTAGCATCAAGTTTACATGGCATAAAAATAACAGCAGAACAGGGACTAAAATCAGCAACATCATGATGCCTAGTTTGCATGCTTGTGCTAGTCACCACATTGATCACAAAAATACATGGTAAGCACCTCTGTACAGAAGACATGGCATAGTTCAAAACATATGTAGACATCAACCTCATAGGATGCACACGTCAATCATGGCAAAAATGACAAATGAGCTCGTTCTGATAACGAACAGCAGAAAACATTATGAAGCACTCTTACAATGATGATTCATGCATTAAGATGACCTCAAATGAATATGATGCAACGGAATGAAATGATGTACTCGTTGAGACGAACAATTTGACATATTATATGCACGAAACGGAGCTACGGATGCAGAGATATGATGGCATGAACATGGCATGAAAATAACAAAAATCCTAGGGACTTATGGAAAATATAGACCTCGCGG
>NC_041393.1:498182392-498224484 GCF_002162155.2 Triticum dicoccoides | reverse complement strand
GGCGGGAGGCCACGTGGCAGGTGGCGATTGGCTGCGGGCACGGGCGCCCGGGCGTGTCCGGTGCGGCGCGGACGCGTCCGGCGCGGCGGATGACGATTTGCTAGGGTTTCGGGGGTTTGGACTGCGATTTGGATGGGAGAGGGCTAATTTATAGGTAGAGGGAGCTAGGAGAGTCCAAATGAGGAGCGGTTTTCGGCCACGCGATCGTGATCGAACGACCGAGAGCATGGAGGGGAGTTAGATGGGTTTTGGGCCACTTTGGAAGGGGTGTTGGGCTGCAAAGAGAAGGGGGCTTTATGGTTACCCGGTTAACCGTTGGAGTATCAAACGACCTCCAAATGGCACGAAACTTGACAGGCGGTCTACCGGTGCTATACCAAGGCCACTTGGCAAGACTCGGTCCATTCCGAGAACGTTTAACACCCACTCACAACAGGAGAGAAAAGAGGAACGCCGGAGGGCATAGGAGCGCCGGATCGCAAAACGGACAACGGGGAAAATGCTCGGATGCATGAGACGAACACGTATGCAAATTGAAATGCACATGATGGCATGATAAAATGCAACACGCAAGCAAATTACATGGCAACGACGGCAAATAACTGGCAGACAGCTGGCGCATCGGACTCGGGGCGTTACAAGGGCCTCCTGAGGCCCAGGGCTTCGAGAGCTCGTAAGGATTGGCTTATTCACCATGCGTCGTCAGCTACTCCAACACTCGCTCTGCAATGATACCAGGTGACATCTTTTGAGTTTTGTTTCAGCTGGGAGCGCCCTGAGGGCTGCATCATTCCCAGGTCGCATGGGTCTGTCCCCGCAGCATGTATCCGTTTTGCTCATGTCTTTAGTTTACCTTGTGTGGGACGCCCCTCGGGCTGCGCCATCCCCAAGCCGCTCGGGCCTAGCCTAGTGGCATTTGTCTTTTCTGCATCTATCTAAGTTGGTTTGCTCTTTCATGCTTAACCTACCTGTGATAATCGCCTGCTCGATTGACACCAACCTTTGGAGCCGCTCGCTCTGGCACGGCGCTTGTGCATGGGTCCGTCCCTGCAACGTCGACAAATCTGAGTGGTCGAGCTCTGACCGCGGCAGTCCCGCAAGGTGCAACCTCACCAGGCCCTCAATGCCCTCATCACTCCCTCGGAGCAACCAATGGCTGGCCGGCAATTGTAATGGCAACCCCTGTTTTTCCTCGTGTTGGTTTACAGGGCCCCTCTAAGGAATAACGTTGGGGAAGGCCTTCGCGATCTCTCTCTCTCTCTCTAACCCGTGCGAACCTCTTGCACGTTAAAAGGGGGTCGCCTGAGCATCGCGACTCAGGGGCTCTTACTGGCTCTCTAGCCCTCACCCCCTAGCCTTGTCCACGACATCGCGACCTGGCATACTAGCGGCGGCTGAGCTTGCCCGAGGGCCGGGACCTGAGGACGTAGAGCACGAAGGAGAGTGCGAGGGAGAGAGGAGAAGCTCACGAGGGCCTGACCCAGCAACTTCCCAGCTGCCGACGCGCAGGTCCGGCACCTCGCTGAGGAACGGCTCCAAGCTCCCGAGATAAGTCACGCTCCTGGAACAACTAGTTAACGCAACACCAAATCCTCACTTAATGCGGCTCTGTGACGGCGACGTTGCCTTCCTTTCTCGCCCAGTGGTGGTTGCTTGAGAGCTAAAGGGGACCTCCTGAGCATCGCGCCTCGGGGGCTCTTACTGGAGCTCGGGCCGCTCACCTCCTGGCCTTGACCACGGCATCGCGAACTGGCATACCAGCGACGGCTGAAGCCTGCCTGGGGACCGGGACCTGTCAGCATAGATCACTGAGCCCTCGTGAGGTTAGAAAGGGGGAACCAAGCCGAGACAGGACAAGCATCTAGCACCACTCTGTGATAAGGATTATATTAACAAAAGACATTGCAGACGCTTTACATGCCCCCGCGGGGTATTTCCTTGATTCCTCGCAGGGAACAAAAGGTGCAAATCCTAAGGAGCCCTAACTACAGGTGCCTCTATGGCCGACGCCATCATCAACAGTGGGCCACGAGAGGCTGGCGCCAGCCCCATCCAGATCAGCCGCACCAGCTGCCTGACACAGCAACCCTACTCCGGGCGTGACGTGTGCTCGGGGGCTCATAGCTGTCGTCGCTCGTCTCCGGAGTCACGAGAAGCTCGAGAGAATCGCTGGACCCCCCGGCATCTCTACTGCTACCAGGGAAGCTGCTGGAGAAGGAGGAGGCAGGCTTAGCCCTCGCCACTTCGGTGCCCCGGCCGCCGTCCCTGGGGCAACACTCCAGTCGGCGTCCTTCCGCGTTGAAGACCTTGAAGAGCATCAAGGAGGCGCCATCGTATTCGAGATGAATCATGAAGGCGTCCCCTGTTTGGCAAATCCGGGCGATCTCGCCCCAGCCTCGGGTCATGTAGACTCTTCCCGGAGCGACAACCTCAACCTCCGCTCCAGTCGCGAGGGTATCGCAGTCGGCGTGCTGCATCGAGAGCTCAAGAGGCCCCCTCGACGACATATCGAAGGCAAAATAAGGAGGAAAGCGAATCCAGGAGCTTGGAGGCATGGCGGCATAAAGCACGAGCTCGCGAGAGGAGTCCGCGGCATGGACTCCAGGGGCGACGACACGCGTCGCCGTGATTCGTCGGCGTCACCGGCGGCACGGGCGGCGCCACTCGGCGTCTTCTTCCCTAGGGCCCTCAGCCCGGGTGTACAAGGGTAGCGGAAACCCAGGTGGAGGCCGCTCGTACCAAGGCCTCGACGTCCTCTGCCGAGTGACCTCATCACGGCGGCCGGGGACAGGCCGCTTCTTCGGCAGGAGCGGGATGGGCCCCTCTCGGGGGGCCTTTCCTTTCTCTTCGGCTGAGAACCGACGAATCGGCGCCATTGGCGTCAAGATGGAGGAGGAGCAAGGAAGACGGAGCGGAGCAAGAAGAGATGGACTGCAAGGACTCACTCGATCCCGTACTTATAGTCCAGAGGAGGCCAACCACCGGCCTCCACGATCGCAGGTAATCATGACTAGTTTTTGCATGCAGGGACTTGTCAAGTCGGGCAGTTGCCGAGGCAGCATGGGGAAGCGGAGACGCCCACGTCCAATCAACCGCCACGCGGCGCCCAAGGCCGCAGGCTGTTGGGGCCCGCGGCGCTCCGCACTTGCCCCTTCGCTTCTCTGCTAAGCCAACTCCAAGCGCGCCTTGGGCCCGGGGGCTACTATCGGCGTTCTGGGAACGGGGGTCCCCAGACTTGCCTGCCTGCGGCCTGCGGCGTGGCTCAAGTGGTGGTCCAGTACGGCCCATCTTCATCTACTCAAGCTCAAGACCCTCGCGAGGGGCCAAGCCTCGCGGGGCGGACGACGGAAGGCTTCCTCAGGAGCGGCCTCACCAGGCAGGCTCGCGAGTAGGCGGAGAGATCAAGGTAGGGGTACCTCACAAGGTGCTCGTGACGCAAGCCATGATGATAGAGACCAGGCGGGCGCCGGCCTGTGCAGTGTCCTTGTTTTCTCTTTGGTGCAAAGGGGGCAAGCACAGGCGCGGAGTACCGAGGCATCAAGCAAAGGTTACCATTTCGGTGCAACGAGACCAAGACCAGCAGAGCGGCAAGACGAAGGTCACCGTGTAGCCCAAGACAGCATCATCGCCAGTGCCTTTGGCAGACGAAGACCAACTTCAGTCAGGATAACTTGTACTAGATGTTCCCCTTCAAAATGGTCGTTGTTGGCGCCCTTCCCGCTCAATATCTGGGAAGAGGGCCAGGGCCTCTACATATAGGGATAGCCACCACAGTAGAGAGGGGCATGAAGATCGAGACCTGACCAAGAGCCACAGAGATGGAGCAATTCCTCTCTAAGCACACCACCACAAGAACCCCCCTCGCGAGGCTGTTCTTTCTCTGTAATGTTCATCATCAGCCCCTGAGGCAATTCACCACACCACAAACTAGAGTAGGGTATTACACCACAACGGTGGCCCGAACTAGTATAAACCTTGCGTCCCTTGTGTTGTTCATCGTGTAGCTTAGATTCTCAGCGAGGCATTGGGACGTGGACCGGTAGGGGAAAGATCTTCGCGCGCACCCCAGAGTTCGAACCTTAAGGGTTTTACCGGAACCCCATATCCGACAAGAAGTATGAACTGCTGGTGAACCTGACAAGAGCTCAAGCAACAGTCATCCAGAAGTTGAAGTTGAAGAATATGATAGACAAGCAATTGCGTAGTGAATATAAGATGAACTTGGAGTTGAAGAATGCTGAGCTCACAAATTTTGAGGAGAAGCTCACCCAAGATAAGCTAGAGTTGAAGCTTTAGGTTGCTGGTCTGCTTAAGGGAAAGGAAAAACATAGTGAAGAGAAGGGGCAACTAGAGCTTCAGACTGCTGAGCTCATGAAGGGAGAGGAGAAGCTCAAGGAGATCGATGCCATCTTAGAGAACTGAAGAAGATGAATATGAGATTAATGGGCATTGCTGACCTTTTGGGAATGATGGTTGTGTGGCCTGGTAACTTTGAATTATGGTTGTGTAGTGTATGGTTCTACTAATTGTGACTATGGCTGTGTATGTATGTAGTAGATATGCTTTTCATCCTTTTGTGAGAAAAGGATTAACTATGCATTTGAACTCCATTATGTATTGTGGACAATGGTTGTGTACCCTATAATATGTTGAACTTTGTGTGCTATGTTTGCTAGACTAAAACTGATGATATATCATGCATTGGAAGATGGATCAGATATAGTAGATGCTTAGATTATTATGTTATATAGTGACTCAATTTTCTGTGCCATGATTGGTAGACTAAAAGTTATGATTTCTCATGCACTAGGTTTTATATTAGATGCTTATGTTAGCATTGGAAGACTATTTGATGCTTATGTTAGCACTGGAATATTAGATGGTTATGTTATATCATGCATGTGAAGACTATGTTTAGCTTGGTTCTGTCGATCCCTAGCCACCATAACACTAAATGTTAGGTTTAGGTGATTCCGTCGACCCTATTGGGGATGTAACTATTGGGTATGAACCGCCCAGGAGGGGGCGGGTCATACCACTGGAGATTATCCATGAAGGTGGCGGGTCATAGCAAGCCCGCTGATGGCCCAAGACCCAGAAGCGACTTAGGGCCCAAGAGGATGAACCGCCATATGAATAACTTATATTGTAAGGCAGGTTTAGTTAGTCACCAAGCCGGACATGTTGTCTATGAGCCAGTCGGGACTCTGTAAGCCGTCGGGCGTCAACCTGTGTATATAAAGGGACGAACTGGCGGCGAGTTATGGCAGGAAAGAAAAGATCGAGAACTAGGTCAAGCATATTCGCTCCCTGGTAATCGAAGCCCAAGCAATACCACCCTACACTGGATTAGGTTTTTACCTCCACCGCGAGGGGTCGAACCAATATAAACCCTTTGTGTCCCTTGTCCCGTTTAACCCCTTCAAGCTAACTACGTGCGATGGTTCCACACCTAAGTCCTTACGCTAGGACATCTAATGTGACAATTCCACGATAGTTGCCGCCCACCGTGGGGCTAGAGCACGGTGATTTCGAGTTCTTGAAGGGCAGCTTCGCATGGCTCGAGGGGTAAGATGTGGGCCGGATGACCAAGAGTCGTCGCAGCAAGCTCTACATCGACGACGAGGGCTGGGGCCCCAAGGCCGACTCAATCGAGTACGGGTACAGGGTCCCCTTTGGCGGAATCCACGTCTTCATCGGCAAGATTGGAGAGTCAGAAGCTGAGCCGGGCATCTGCACCGACATCGTCAAGTCGGCTCAGCACGCGCGACCTGCCAAGGCTAAAGCTGCCCCGAAGCATGTTTTTGTTGGTTTCATTCATGGAGCGGAACTAGAAGGAAGATATGAGTCTGGTGGTGAGACGGTTATCTACTCAGGCGTCGAGTCTTCTACTGGTGAGACCAACTCCATCTACCAGGTTCAGGATGGTGGGCTTGGGGGTTGTTCCGATGGTGACAGTATTCCGGACCCCTACGAGCCGCCACATTGGGTCACAGTCTTCATGGCCGGTACACAGCCAGCGCACGACTCTACGACTGCAGCAGCAATGATCTCCGGGTCAGCAGCAGCGACGGCTTCCGGGGCAGGATGCCCTGTGCGCCCGCCGACTCAAGTCTTATCTGATCTGTTGGATGCTCTGATGATGTTGTTAACGGCGGAGGTTAACCCGACGAATCAAACTCAGCATAATGCCGAGGTTGCAAAATTGCGTGATGAGATAGCACAATCCAAGGAGGAGCTAAACACGGAGCACACTCGGATGGCAACGAAGTGAGCCGCCTTACAGAGGGAGGCAGAATGGCTTCAGGCAGAGAGCTACCGCTTAAGCCTGGACTGGGACGCGTCAAACACTGTCTTCAACAGAAGGCATGTGAGTAGGCTACCCCCGACTTATGATGTGAGGAACCTTTTCAACACGTCTGGGGCAGGAACCAGTAACCCGCCCGGTGTGGATCGGGCCGCTGAGGCGCCGGCGGTTCGGGGACCGATTCTACCACGAGCTACAAACCCCCACGTTTGAACTTGACCCCCCTCAACACATTCCAAAACCTCCGAGGCATTTTTGTAACCCATTGGATAATATGATAGTTGTGGCTACTCGACTCCCGGCTCTCCCAGCTTAGGATGAGTCGCCAGCAGCAATGAAAATACGGAGAGCCGGAGAACTTCTTTAGACGGTTGTGGCCCAACAAGCGGCTTATTCATACAGTCGTGATCGTCTCCACTCAACACCGCGTCCAAGCAGGAGTTATAGTAGGCATATTGATGAACTGACTGTGTCAAGCAGTGAACGGCACCGCAACCATCCTCGTAGGCCTGACCCGCCGTGTGCTGGTAATGATGCTCAAATCTTGGTAGACCAGGGCAGGGCGCGACGTGAGGCGGAGCTGGCGGCTCGGTTGGCGGCTCAACGGCAATCTCCAGTTTATCCTTCAGCGTCCGTGGAGGAAGGAGTAACCTCTAGAACCTTGGGTGTGTCATGTTTAGTGTCGGCTTTATGCAACGAGCGCTTGCCTAAGGATTTCAAAGGCCCTCGTAAGGTGCCTAATTACACGGCGGATCAGCCCCCAAAGGCTTGGATTGAGAGTTATGAGATGGCTATGGAGATGCTGGATGTCGGTGATGCTGCATGTGCTAAGTATTTCACCATGATGATGGATGGGCCGGCTCGTACTTGGTTAAAAAGCCTGCCCGCTAATTCTATTGGATCATGGGCAGAGTTAAAAGGCGTTTTATTCAAAATTTCAAAGACACATGTAAGCAGCCTATGTTGATTCTGGATTTGGATTCTTGCGTTCAAGGTGAATGCGAGTCAACAACCCATTGGGTGCGTCGGATCTCGTCTATCGTACACTCGTCGGATACTACCAATGCCGGTTCTGCAGTCCTGATGTTAGAGAAAAATTGTCGTTTCATCCTCCTTAAGCAGAAGCTGGGGCGGCTTAAGCGCCACTGCAATGACATGGGGGGAGCTAATGGTGGCTCTCGTAAAATTTGTCGACTCTGATAGTACCAAGGACCCCGAGTCTGATGATGATAAGCTGAGTAAGGGAAAGAAGGGCGACAATGTAAAAGGGAAGCAACATAACCCAGCAGCTCAAGGCGGCAACGGTAAGTGTAAGGCTGATGGTAACTTCGACTTTGTGGCTAACACCAATGCCCAAAATAGTAATTAGCATCGCAAGGGAAAGCCGGCCCAGTTCGGAGGGTCAAGATTCAACCTTGAGGCAGTGATGAATCAGCCTTGTCCAAGGTACAGTACGCCCGAGAAGCCAACTGCTGATCTGTGGAAGGATTGCTACGTCATGAAGGAGTTTAAGAATTCCAATTTTTTCAATCATGGTCCGAATGGCGGCTCTGGATCTGGTTCTCACGGACCTGGCTTTGGTGGTGGCGGTTCAAACTCTGGCTTTCAGGGTCAAGGTAATCAAGGTGGTCTTAATCAACAGTCTGGTCAGGGACAACAACAACAGCAGTCTAGTTATGAAAGTAATCCAAAGCAGATGAATGGTGGTCAATATCATGTGTTCACCACAAGTCTGTGCAAGCAAGATAAGAAAACCCATAAGCGGGCGATGAACTCTGTTGAACCGGCAGTGCCCCGATACTTAAGGTGGTCTGAGCAGCCTATTGTATGGAACCGAGAGGATCGCCCACCCCGGGTCGACAATGCAGGTCAGCTGGCGTTGGTGGTTGCTCCACAGGTAGGAGGATATAAACTCATGAAGGTGCTCATGGATGGAGGCAGCAGTATCAATATCCTCTACAATGAGACCTTTTTTCGTATGAATTTGACTCACAAGGATCTTAGGCCGTCTTCCACTGTCTTTCATGGGGTGGTGCCTGGTAAGTCAGCGTATCCTATGGGAAGGATAACACTGGAAGTGGCTTTTGGAGATTACAATGATTCCAGAGCTGAGAATTTAACCTTTGAGGTGGTGAAAATTAAGAGCCCATACCATGCTTTGTTTGGGCGGCCAGCTTACGCCATGTTTATGGCATGGTCATGTTATCTTTATTTGCAGCTTAAGATGCTGTGTCACAAGGGCACCATCACGGTGCATGGCAATAGAAGAATCGCTCTGGATTGTGAAGAGGGTGATGCTGCTTATGCTGAGTCGGCTTGTGCCACTTAAGAATTGAAGTTTTATAAAGACAATGTTGACCTGGCGGATATGACACCTTTGAAGAAATCACCTATAGAAAATGAGCCCTTAATGAAGTTTAAGTCGGCAGATGATACTAAGATGGTTGATTTCGTTCCTGGCGATTCCTCAAAGCAGTTCAGTATCACTGCTAATATGGATCCGAAATAGGAAAGCGCGCTCATCGAGTTCATCCATGAGAACCGGGACATCTTTGCATGGAAGCCTTCTGACATGCCAGGTGTACCGTGGGAACTTGCTGAGCACACTCTTAATGTGTATCCCAAGTTTAAGCTGGTCAAGCAGTTTCTTCGTTGGTTTAATGAGGAAAGGCGCAAGGCCATTGGTGAAGAGGTGGCCCGGCTCTTGGCGGCAGGGTTCATCATTGAAGTTTTTCATCCTGAGTGGTTGGCTAACCCGGTGCTAGTGCTTAAGAAAAATGGCACTTGGAGTATGTGTGTGGATTATACGGACCTCAACAAGGCCTGTCGGGCTAATCCTTTTGCTCTCCCTCATATTGATGAGATTATTGATGCTACAGCGGGTTGCGAGCTTTTGAGTTTTTTGGATGCTTACTCTGGTTATCATCAGATCAAAATGGTAGTTAAGGACCAGCAGAAGACAACCTTCATCACTCCCTTTGGATCCTTCTGCTATGTGTCTATGCCATTTGGGCTCAAGAGTGCCCAGGCGACTTACCAACGGTGTGTTCAGAATTGCCTCCATGGTCAGATTGGGCGCAATGTTCATGCTTATGTGGATGATATTATTGTGAAATCCAGGAAGAAGGAGACATTGATTGAGGATCTGAAGGAAACCTTTGACAATATTCGGGTCTACAAGATGATGCTTAACCCGGCCAAGTGTGTTTTTGGCGTACCAGTAGGCAAGTTATTGGGTTTCTTGGTGTCTGAGAGAGGCATTGAAGCTAACCCGGAGAAGATCAAGGCTATAACCTCTTTGGCTAAGTCGACATGTATCAATGACGTCCAGCATTTGGCGGGTCGTATCGCGGCTTTGAGCCAGTTTATAAGTCGCTTGGGAGAGAAGGCTATCCCTTTGTATCAGATGATGAAAAAGACAGATAACTTTGTCTGGAGTGATGCTGCTAATGAGGCATTTGAGGCACTTAAGAAGTAACTGGCTGAGCCACCGGTTCTTGCAGCTCCCATTGAGAAGGAGACCTTGTTATTATATGTGGCTGCAAACAATAGGGCTGTCAGTGTGGCAGTTGTGGTTGAAAGGAAGGAGTCAGGCAAGGAGTATCCGGTTCAAAGGCCGGTTTATTATGTCAGTGAGGTGCTCATTGAGTCTAAGCAGAGATACACACATTGGCAGAAGCTGGTTTATGGCGTGTTCATGGCTAGTCGCAAATTGAAACAATATTTCCTTGGTCATCGCATCACTATGGTTAGCTCTGCTCCTTTGGGGGATATTATTCAAAATAGAGAAGCCACGGGTCAGGTAGCTAGGTGGGCCATTGAGCTTGGTCCCCGTGGTTTAAAATATGTGCCTCGGACGGCTATAAAATCTCAAGCACTTGTGGACTTCATCAATGATTGGACAGAGTTGCAGATGCCTGATGATAAGTGCTACGTCTTGAGCTTGCGTTGGTTTTCCTTGAAGAGGAAAGGGTGATGCAGCAATAGTAGCGTAAGTATTTCCCTCAGTTTTTGAGAACCAAGGTATCAATCCAGTAGGAGGCTCCTCAAAAGTCCCATGAACCTATACAAACAAACAAAGAACTCACAACCAACGCAATAAAGGGGTTGTCAATCCCTTCACGGTCACTTGCGAAAGTGAGATCTAATAGAGATAATATGATAAGATAAATATATTATTGGTATTTTATAATATAGATGCAAATAAAAGTAGATTCGAAGCAAATATGATAAGAGATAGACCCGGGGGGCATAGGTTTCACTAGAGGCTTCTCTCAAGATAGCATAAGTATTACGGTGGGTGAACAAATTACTGTCGAGCAATTGATAGAAAAGCGAATAATTATGAGATTATCTAGGCATGATCATGTATATAGGCATCACGTCCGCAACAAGTAGACCGACTCCTGCCTGCATCTACTACTATTACTCCACACATCGACCGACTCCTGCCTTCATCTAGAGTATTAAGTTCATAAGAACAGAGTAACGCATTAAGCAAGATGACATGATGTAGAGTGATAAACTCAAGCAATATGATATAAACCCCATCTTTTTATCCTCGATGGCAACAATACAATACGTGTCTTGCAACCCTTTTTGTCACTGGGTAAGAACACCACAAGATTGAACCCAAAGCTAAGCACTTCTCCCATGGCAAGAAAGATCAATCTAGTAGGCCAAACCAAACTGATAAATCGAAGAGACTTGCAAAGATAACTCAATTATACATAAAAGAATTCAGAGAAGATTCAAATATTATTCATAGATAAACTTGATCATAAACCCACAATTCATCGGATCTCGACAAACACACCGCAAAAAGAGTTTACATCGAATAGATCTCCACAAGAGAGGGGGAGAACATTGTATTGAGATCCAAAAAGAGAGAAGAAACCATCTAGCTAATAACTATGGACCCGAAGGTCTGTGGTAAACTACTCACAACTCATCGGAAGGGCTATGGTGTTGATGTAGAAGCCCTCCGTGGTCGATTCCCCCTCCGGCAGAGCGCTGGCGAAGGCTCCAAGATGGGATCTCGCGGATACAGAAGATTACAATGGTGGAAATTGTGTTTCAGGTGCTCCCTGGATGTTTTCGGGGTAAGTAGGCTTATATAGGAGGAAGAAGTAGGTCGGTGGCCGCCCGAGGGGCCCACGAGTCAGGGGGGCGCGCCCTATAGGGGGCGCGCCCTATAGGGGGCGCGCCCTACCCTCTCGTGCCCGCCTCGGCTGCTTCTTGACTTGCACTCCAAGTCCTCTGGATCACGTTCGTTCCAAAAATCACGCTTCCGAAGGTTTCATTCCGTTTGGACTCCATTTGATATTCCTTTTCTTCGAAATACTGAAATAGGCAAAAAAAGCAGCAATACGGGCTGGGCCTCCAGTTAGTAGGTTAGTCCCAAAAGTGATAATAATGTGTAAAATAAAGCCCATAAACATCCAAAACAGGTAATATAATAGCATGGAACAATAAAAAATTATAGATACGTTGGAGACGTATCAAGCATCCCCAAGCTTAATTCCTGCTCGTCCTCGAGTAGGTAAATGATAAAAAACAGAATTTTTGATGTGGAATGCTACCTAGCATAATTCTCAATGTATTTTGTCTTTATCGTGGCATGAATGTTCAGATCCAAGTGATTCAAAATAAAAGTTCATATTGACAAAAGAAATAGAATTACTTCAAGCATACTAGTAAAAGCAATCATGTCTTCTCAAAATAACATGGCTAAAGAAAGTTCATCCCTACAAAATCATATAGTTAGGCTATGCTTCATTTTCGTCACACAAAGATGTTCCCAACTTCTATACCCCCGATGACAAGCCAAGCAATTGTTTCGTACTTAAATAATCTCAAACTTTTTCAACCTTCACGCAATACATGAGCGTGAGCCATGGATATAGCACTATGGGTGGAATAGAATAATGATTGGGGATTGTGTGGAGAAGACAAAAAACGAGAAAGTCTCACATTGACAAGGATAATCAACGTGCTATGGAAATGCCCATCAATTGATGTCAACATGAGGAGTAGGGATTGCCATGCAACGGATGCACTAGAGCTATAAATGAATGAAAGCTCAACAAAAGAAAACTAGTGGGTGTGCATCCAACATGCTTGCTCACGAAGACCTAGGGCATTTGAGGAAGCCCATGTAGGAATATACAAGCCAAGTTCTATAATGAAAAATTCCCAGTAGTATATGAAAGTGACAAACTATGAGACTCTCTACATGAAGAACAAGGTGCTACTTTGAAGCACAATATATGAGACTCACTACATGAAAAATGAGGTGCTACTTTGAAGCACAAGTGTGGAAAAAGAGATAGTAGCATTGCCCCTTTATTTATATCTTTTCCCCTTTCTTTCTTTTTTCTTTTTTTCTTTTTTTTCTCTCTGGCCTTTTTTTGGCCTTTCTTTTTTTTCTTTTTGGGCAATGCTCTAATAATGATGATCATCACACTTTTATTGATTACAACACATAAATTACAACTCGAAACTAGAACAAGATATGACTCTACATGAATGCCTCCGGCGGTGTACCCGGATGGTGCAATGAATCAAGAGTGACATGTATAAAAATTATGCATGGCGGCTTTGCTACAGATACGATGTCAGCTACATGATCATGCAATGGCAATATGACAAAAGTAATGTATGTCATGATGATGATGAACGGAACGGTGGAAAGTTGCATGACAATATATCTCGGAATGGCTATGGAAATGCCATAAATAGGTAGGTATGGTGGCTGTTTTGAGGAAGATATAAGGAGGTTTATGTGTGATAGAGCGTATCATATCACGGGGTTTGGATGCACCGGCGAAGTTTGCACCAACTCTCAAGGTGAGAAAGGGCAATGCACGGTACCGAAGATGCTAGCAATGATGGAAAGGTAAAAGTGTGTATAATCCATGGACTCAACATTAGTCAAACGAACTCATATACTTATTGCAAAAATTTAGAAGTCGTCAAAAAACAAGCACTACGTGCATGCTCCTAGGGGGATAGATTGGTAGGAAAAGACCATCGCTCGTCCCCGACCGCCACTCATAAGGATGCACAAGCCAGGTACACTTCATGCTTCAAATTTGCTACACAACTTTAACCATACGTGCATGCTACGGGACTTGCTAACTTCAACACAAGTATTCTTTAAATTCATAACCACCCAACTAGCATGACTTTAATATCACTACCTCCCTATCTCAAAACAATTATCAAGTATCAAATTGATCATAGCATCCAATTCACTTCCTGTGATAGTTTTTATTATATCCAACTTGGATGCACATCATTCTAGGACCAATTTATAACCATAGTAAATACCATGCTGTTCTAAAATACTCTCAAATAATATAAGTGAAGCATGAGAGATCAACAATTTCTTCAAAATTAATCCACCGCCGTGCTCTAAAATATATAAGTGAAGTACTAGAGCAAAAACTATCTAGCTCAAAAGATATAAGTGAAGCACATAGAGTATTCTAATAAATTTCAATCAAGTAGGCTTCTCCCAAAAGGTGTGTTACAGCAAGGATGATTGTGGTAAACTAAAAAGCAAAGACTAATATAATACACGACGCTCCAAGCAAAACACATATCATGTGGCGAATAAAAATATAGCTCCAAGTAAAGTTACCAATGAACGAAGACGAAAGAGGGGATGCCTTCTGGGGGCATCCCCAAGCTTAGGCTTTTGGCTATTCTTGAATATCTTGGGGTGCCTTGGGCATCCCCAAGCTTAGGCTTTTGCCACTCTTTATTCCATAGTCCATCAAAGCTTTACCCAAAACTTGAAAACATCACAACACAAAACTCAACAGGAAATCTTATAAGCTCCGTTAGTGAAAGAAAACAAAACCACCACATAAGGTACTGTAATGAACTCATTCTTTATTTATATTGGTGGTAAACCTACTGTATTCCAAGTTCTCTATGGTTCATACCCTTACATACTAGCCATAGATGCATCAAAGTAAGCAAACAACACACGGAAAACAGAATCTGTCAAAAACAGAACAGTCTGTAGCAATGTGTAACTAATGCAAACTTATGGAATTTTAAAAATCCTACCAAAATATGACGTCCTAAATTTTTTTTTTATTGAACATCAGCAAAAAGAATCAATGCAAAAGCTAATTTCAGTGATTTATTGAATTTTTTCTCGTGAGGGCAAAGTTTCTGTTTTTCAGCAGAATCAAATCAACTCATATCCTAGGTTATCCTATAGGTTCTACTTGGCACAAACACTAAATAAAACATGAAAACACATCTAAACAGAAAGTAGATGCAAAATTTATTTCTAAACAGAAACAAAAACAAAAAACACAAAGAAAATTGGGTTGCCTCCCAACTAGCGCTATCGTTTAACGCCCCTAGCTAGGCATAAAAGCGAAGATAGATTTAAGTAGTGCCATCTTGGGCACTTGATTCATAATTAGCGCGCTTACAATCTTTAGGGGTTTCTCCCTTCTTAGCAATGATAAAACCTTTAGGCAAAAATTCAAGAAATTCATTTGTAGCAAAAGGTTCCTTAACGATAGAGAGACAATTGGGATGAACACTTATGGATTTGAGATACGCATCTCCCTTACTAGAAGATTCACCCTTATTTTTAGGAACATAAATAAGCTTGGCAGTTTTGGTAGGGGGTTTTGGAGTGTTTTTCATGGAAGAAAATGCGGAATCTAAGTTAGTAATGATATCCTCAAGTTTACCGATTCTTGCTGAATCTAGATCTATTTTTTGTTAACTATAGGTTCTTTCTCTTTAAGATTTTTCAAAGTAACTCCAACCCTAGATCCGTATTGGGTAATATGATTATGAATCTTTTTATCCAAATTTTCAGTTAACTCAATAGTGGCAATTTTATTTTCAATGATCTCAAGCCGTTGCATAACATGTTCCAAAGTTAAAACAGTTCCATTAACCAAGAGAGGTGGTGGGCCAAACAAATATAACATAGCATTATAAGCTTCAAACGTGTGGCTATTCAAGAAATCCCCTCCGGCAACGGTATCAAGAACACATCTATTCCAAGGAGTAACGCCTACATAAAAATTGCGAAGAAGAATGGAAGTAGAAAGCTTCCTAGTGGATTTATTTTGAGCATTGCAAATTCTATGCCAAGCATCTTTTAAATTTTCTCCCCCCTTTGCTTAAAATTGAGAATTTCATGTTCAGGAGTAATAACAAGGATAGGAGGACTAGCCATAACAACAAGGTAAACGAACTAACACACAAGCAAACAGAAAACGGCAAGCGAAAGAGAGAGGAAGATTTGGGAAAGAGAGGGCGAATAAAATGGCAAGGGTGAAGTGGGGGAGAGGAAAACGAGAGGCAAATGGCAAATAATGTAAATGTGAGGGAGATGAGTTTGTGATGGGTACTTGGTATGTCTTGACTTGAGCGAAGACCCCCCCCCCCCCGGCAACGGCGCCAGAAATCCTTCTTGCTACGTCTTGAGCTTGCGTTGGTTTTCCTTGAAGAGGAAAGGGTGATGCAGCAATAGTAGCGTAAGTATTTCCCTTAGTTTTTAAGAACCAAGGTGTCAATCCAGTAGGAGGCTCCTCAAAAGTCCCACGAACATACACAAACAAAAAAAGAACTCGCAACCAACGCAATAAAGGGGTTGTCAATCCCTTCACGGCCACTTGCGAAAGTGAGATCTGATAGAGATAATATGATAAGATAAATATATTTTTGGTATTTTATAATATAGATGCGAAAAGTAAAGATGCAAATAAAAGTAGATTGGAAGCAAATATGGTAAGAGATAGACCCAGGGGCCATAGGTTTCACTAGAGGCTTCTCTCAAGATAGCATAAGTATTACGGTGGGTGAACAAATTACTGTCATGCAGTTGATAGAAGAGTGAATAATTATGAGATTATCTAGGCATGATCATGTATATAGGCATCACGTTCGCAACAAGTAGACCGACTCCTGCCTGCATCTACTACTATTACTCCACACATCGACCGACTCCTGCCTTCATCTAGAGTATTAAGTTCATAAGAACAGAGTAACGCATTAAGCAAGATGACATGATGTAGAGGGATAAACTCAAGCAATATGATATAAACCCCATCTTTTTATCCTTGATGGCAACAATACAATACGTGTCTTGCAACCCTTTCTGTCACTGGGTAAGAACATCGCAAGATTGAACCCAAAGCTAAGCACTTCTCCCATGGGTAGAAAGATCAATCTAGTAGGCCAAACCAAACTGATAATTCGAAGAGACTTGCAAAGATAACTCAATCATATAAACATAAAAGAATTCAGAGAAGATTCAAATATTATCCATAGATAAACTTGATCATAAACCCACAATTCATCGGATCTCGACAAACACGTCGCAAAAATAGTTTACATCAAATAGATCTCCACAAGAGAGGGGGAGAACATTGTATTGAGATCCAAAAAGAGAGAAGAAGCTATCTAGCTAATAACTCTGGACCCGAAGGTCTGTGGTAAACTACTCACAACTCGTCGGAAGGGCTATGGTGTTGATGTAGAAGCCCTCCATGGTCGATTCCCCCTCTGGCGGAGCACCGACGAAGGCTCCAAGATGGGTTCTCACGGATACAGAAGGTTACGGCGGTGGAAATTGTGTTTCAGGTGCTCCATGGATGTTTTCGGGGTATGTAGGCTTATATAGGAGGAAGAAGTAGGTCGGTGGCCGCCCGAGGGGCCCACGAGACAGGGGGCGTGCCCTATAGGGGGGGCACCCTAACCTCTCATGGCCGCCTCGGCTGCTTCTTGACTTGCACTCCAAGTCCTCTAGATCACGTTCGTTCCAAAAATCACGCTTCCGAAGGTTTCATTCCGTTTGGACTCCATTTGATATTCCTTTTCTTCAAAATACTAAAATAGGCAAAAAAACAGCAATACAGGCTGGGCCTCCGGTTAGTAGGTTAGTCCCAAAAATGATAATAATGTGTAAAATAAAGCCCATAAACATCCAAAACAGGTAATATAATAGCATGGAACAATCAAAAATTATAGATACATTGGAGACGTATCAATAAGCCGGATAATACATATTGGACTATTCATTTTGATGGATCCAGGAAGTTGGAAGGCTCGGGGGCTGGAGTTATATTGACTTCCCCACGAGGTGATAAATTTTGTTATGTTTTAGGGTTGATGTTCCCTTGTACTAACAATGCAGCTGAATATGAAGCCTTACTCCATGGTCTTCGGATGGCTAAAGAGATGAATCTAAGTCGGGTAAGATGTTTTGGCGACTCAGATTTGGTGGCTCAGCAAGTGTCAGGGACTTGGGATTCAAAGGATCCACTCATGGAAGCTTATCGTCGAGAGGTTGATACTATTGCTGTCACTTCAAGGGATATCAAGTGGAGCATGTTGATCGAAGGAAAAATGAAGCAGCTGATGCGTTAAGCCAGCTGGGGTCTCAGCGTAAGCTGGTACCCCCTAATATTTTCCTTGGTATTTTGCATAACCCATCAGTGAAGTTTCCTACAGAGGAGGACTTGGTAGTTCCTGACCCGGAGGCACAATTGGTGGTGGTTCTTCATGTTATCCCTGATTGGACTGTTCCGTATTTGGCTTATATGACCTGGGGCGAGTTACCTGAGGATGAAACTTTGGCCAGGCAGATAATCCGGAGGTCTAAGTCAATGACTATTGTCAATGGTGAGCTTCACAGATGCAGTGTTACAAGGGTGTTTCAACGATGCGTTTCTCCTGAGGAGGGCCGTGAAATTTTAGGGGAAATTCATGAAGGAGATTGCGGTCATCATGCCGGCTCTAGGTCTCTCGTTGCTAAGGCCTTTCGTCATGGGTTTTATTGGCTGACGGGTCATGCTGATGCAGAAGATCTGGTCAGCAAATGTGATGGTTGTCAGAAATTTTCAAGACGATCTCATGTGTTGGCTCAAGAACCGAGGATGATTCCAATTACTTGGCCATTTGCAGTCTAGGATATGGTTGGGCCTTTCAAAAGGTCCAAGGATAAAAAGACCCACCTCTTGGTGGCGGTTGACAAGTTTATAAAGTGGGTTGAGGCTGAGCCGGTCAACAAATGTGATGCAACCACAGCGGTTCAATTCATCAAAAAGGTGATCTTGTAATGGTACTAATCTGTCCAAAGGAGCAATGAGGGAATTCTGTCAACAAGAGCATATCCGGCTTGATGTGTCATCAGTGGCTCACCCCCAGTCTAATGGCCAAGTTGAATGAGCTAATCAAGAAATCTTGAGAGGTATCAAGCCCCGACTTATGCTTCCTTTGCAGAGAACATCGGGTTGTTGGGTGGAGGAGTTTCCCTCAGTGCTTTGGAGTATCAATACCACCCCCAATAGATCTACGGGTTACACGCCTTTCTTCATGGTTTATGGAGCTAAGGCGGTTCTCCCTAGTGACATACGTGACAATTCGCCTCGCGTGGCAGCTTATGTTGAAGTTGACAATGAGAAAGCACATCAGGATGCTATTGACCTGTTAGATGAGGAGCGTGACCTTGCGGCGGCTCGTTCGGCGATTTACCAGCAAGATCTTCGTCGTTATCACAGCCGTCGGGTTAAGACCAGGACCTTTCAAGAAGGCGATTTGGTGCTCCGGCTCATCCAGGATCAAACTGACATGCACAAGCTATCCCCACCTTGGTAAGGGCCCTTCGTGGTCAGCAAGAATCTGGACAATGGGTCATACTACCTTATCGATGTTCGAGACCACAAGGACTCATGCACGTCGGAGGAGGAGACCCGTCGGCCATGGAATATTGCTCATCTTCGGCCTTATTACACCTGAGCCACCGGCTCTTGTGATGTGCATACTTTGTCAATGTATATATTATCATGAATATAATAAAGCCGGCATCCCTGATAATTCAGGGCCTCTGTCGTTTTATTTTTGAGAATATGAGTCTTTGTTGTCACTTCATACGATCACTTGGGGGCTTCTTGCTCATTGAGCATAGCTATGACTACCCTCTTGATCCAGCTTGTACGCCATGATTAAAACATACTTGGGGGCTTTTTGTTCATGAACAGAGCTTTGATGACCCTTGTAATAGGCTTGGACGCCTGGTGTATTCACCAAAAAATCCGGGTTATCCTGCCTTTGTAAGTCTACCACTCCGCCGAGGTAATCTTGGAATGACTCGTTGTACTCTTGACAGTCAATCTTATAAAGACCCTGAAGTTGTCAATGTTAAAACGGCGATTGGTCATGTGAGGTCTGGCTTACAAGTTCTGAATGAAGGTTTAACTCAGTGGCTGTGCGGCCCATGAAAGCACTTGAGTTTGAGGCTTGGCGGCCTATGAAAGCCTTGTTTTCGGATTTATCTTTGATTTGAACATTTTGGAGTTTTGTCTTTTGTAACATGTCAATACATGGTTGAAAAACCAATGAGGGCCATGTTGCCTTATGGTTCATGTATATCTTTATCCGGAGTGTTATTAACCCGGCCTGGTTGTGAACTTTAAGTCGCCAGGGTATAATGATTATATGCTTAGAGCATTGTGCTCAAAGTTTTGGGACATTGCCCCTTGCTGCATGCGGCGTTGTAAGCCAGCAGTATGAATACATTGAACAAGGTGTTGTGCTTCTGTCCTTGAGCTATTAACTTTACTACACGACATATGATAAGTCGGCAGTATGAACAAATATCACATGTATGATATTTATTCCGTTATATGTGGTTTTCACAAATCGGCCCTGATTATGGACTATTTAGTCCTTAGTGGTTTTTATATGGGGTACCGTGACCCGCCCTGGGGTAAACCGCGAGGGCAGTTGTTATCTGTTTATATGCAGGTAAAATGATAAACCTGACCTGCATAATGGATGATATTATAAAGCATAAGTGACAGATCTTCCCATGATGGATCATCAATGTTATGCAAACAAAACGTGCACGATGTCACGGCAGATCAATATTTAACTAGCCTATTACATGGCTCTATGAGCCCAAATGGAGTATTTTTTCAAGTAGTTCCTGATGGTGCAAGTAAAGAACCGTCCAGTAGCTCAGTTCTACTGGTCTTGGCGGCTTGAAGCTTCCGGGTCATCCCACGCCGGTTCGTCTTCTCCCTCCACCGTCTGGAAGTCAGGCGATGACAATTGATACCAGTCAAGGCTTGAAATTCAGCGTCGTCATCAATAAGCTCAGACGATCGATTCCGGGGCAAAAGTATGCTTACGGATTGGAGGGATAAGATCTGCAATCTTGTAAGCTGGCGTGGGCATTTTCTGGTTATCTGCAGTATAAGTTGACTGATACTTAGACAGATCTGTTTCTTCATCAAGTAGGCTTGCTAAAGGACGCATCTCTTTCACACAGGCAGCAAAATCTTTTTTATCAAAAGGAGACCCGTCCTCTTTTAAACTGGGGCAGCCAGTGGCTAGCTCGGCCGAGTTTAATTCTGATTTCCATGCCTTCGCCCAGCTTAAAGCCGTAATGGCACCGGCTCTAGCAGCCGACCGCTTGTTCTCTCCAATTCTGGCTGGCAAGACATAAAGGTTGCTTAACACATTGCTAAGAAGAGATGGTGTTTGTTTACTTGGGGAGATGGCGGCTATTGTGCGTTGGGCCCCGGTATATAGTTGTTCTACTAGTGTATAAACCGCCTTGAGCTTTGTTAGCATTTCCTTCCCAAGATTGTTGCTTCTGGGACCTGCATGGCATATTATGATTAAGTCATGTGGTGGTTTACAACATGAAGAGCGAAAAGTCATTATGATATAAATAGATCTTACCGAAAATAGCAAAGGTCATCTGGTTGATATGATGCTTTAAGACGGTGAGTTCGGTTGTGACCTCCTCCAATGAGGCCTCAACTTTCTCAGCCCTTTGGATCAGGGCAGCCCTCTCTTCAGCCCAGGTGGCTTTCTTAGTGTTAAATTCAGTCTTGAGCTTTTCATTTTCATCCAAGCTAAACTTGAACTTGGAGTCAGCCTTCCGGGTCTCAGCTTCTTGTGTTTCAAGCCGGGTTTTCAAGTCAGTCGGCTGAGATTGAAATTGACTGGATGCTTCCTGAAAGAAAAATTCCAAACAAATATGAACAATTATGAAACAATGTATATTTATAAGTCCGAATTCCTTTGCAAACAACAACACTTGGCACTTGGGGGCTAATGGGTGCAGAAAGTTTCTTTATGGAGTTATATATATATGGATAAGTCCCAAGCCCTTTGCAAGCAACAACACTTGGCACTTGGGGGCTAATGGATGCAAGGACAGATGACCCCGGTTCATCATTTATCAAAGTTTACCCGGTTTGCAAGGATAACTAGATGAGATTTTTGTTATCAAGTGATAAGTCCCGATTTATTCTGATAGACTCAACCGGCACTTGGGGACTATAGATGCAAGGTTGATCATTATTAACTGAAGGACCGGCTTAACTTAATAGTTTAAACCGGCCCTTGGGGGTTATAGGTTCTGACTCAGATGCATAGTTAAAAGGCTATCTAACAAGTCTATAGTATATTTTATTCTATCATATTTAGTAGACTTGGGGGCTAAAGGAATATATCTCATATGAGAACAAGAGCTAATACCTCATGTTTCTGATGCATGTGCTTGACCATGTCAATCTCAAGATCATGGCTGATGTGTACTTGACTAAGATAGCCAGAGAGGATTTCACTAATGTTCATATGCGAGTAATTGGCCATGTCAAATTTGACCTTGCGCCTCTTAATTAGTTCTTCCTTGGCAGAATGTTTAGCTAGAGCAACATGGTTCCCCGGCTCTTGAAAACCAGTGCCAGTAACCAAAACATCCTCAGTGTTTGGTTTTGGAGGCTTAGTTGGGCTTGGCGGTTCAGCAACCAAGGGATCAGCAACCATAGGATCAGTAGAGGTACCCTGATTTTCTGGTGGCGGGTCATCGGCAGGATCATCCGGTTGTTGCACGGAGGCCTCAAAAATTGGTGCTTGCTTTTCCGGTTCATGAGGCTTGGGGTATACTGTGGGCTTGTTCACTTTGGAATTTTTGCTAGGCTTTGATTTCCCACTGCAAGAGGATTCGGAAAGTCAGTATGAATTTAGAAATGTTGAAAAACACAAATTAAAGTTGGTACCCAGGGGCAGTCTTGAAAGGCGGAAGTAGAGTCTGAGATGAATCGCTGGAAGAAGAGTGAGAGGTCCCCTGATAATTCGAGTCAGAAGCATGAAGTACTGGATGAATAATGTTTGTTTTAAAATAAATAAGAGTCGGAACTTTTGAATACCTCATTCTGGCATTTGTTTGGGGCTGGCGTGTTAGGTAAACCAGAGGAAAGTTCTCCACCTCCACTGGTCCGGGTTCTGCGCCGGTTCTCATGTTGTTGTTGCTTCAAAATAAGGATCCATGTGAGCTAAAGGGTGAGAAAACATTACTTTCCGAATGACGCGTCCAATTTTCTGTCTTGGCAAGGGCTTTGAGTCGGAGTAAATAATGGTTACCTCGTCATGAACCGCTTGGCTGCTCTCCGCATCATCCTGAAAGCAATCAGTGTCAATAAGATGGAGGAAAAAGGAGCCAAGGGAATCAAGGTCTACCTCCGACTCTTCATCTTCTTCCATGTTAAACGTGTCAGAAGCAGTGGATTTCTTTTTGTTCTTCTTCATGGCTTTGGTCTTCGCCCTGGCCTTCTTGGCGGCTTTTTCATCATATCTCTTATCCCAGAAAGTGGATCCAGCCTGAGAAAGATTATAATAAAGGTTGGGGATTTCCAGATTCTATGAACAATGAAGTAAAGTACATAAACTAGACAGACTTACCTCTGGTGCCAGGTTAAGTGTGCAGAAGGGATTCAGTCCCACTCTGATGTAGCTCTCCAAGCTTTCATTGAGAAGGGTCTTGGTCATTTCATTGATGGCTTTGTTAGTCAAACGTGTTGAAATGTAACGCAGTGGATCTTTGGTGTCGCCAGTATATGTACATATTAAACCAGGTCGGCGGCTTAAAGGTATGATCCTCCAAGCTACCCAGCACCGAACAAGATCAATCCCGGTTAATCCGTTGCCCAATAATGCCCTAACCTTTGAGAAGGATGGTGCAAGTTTGGCCCGTTCAGCAGTGGTAAGCCAGCCGGGAAGAGGATGCTTCGGGTTGAGTCGTTGGTCACGATAACCTCGTAAGGGATTTTCATCAGCCAGAGAAGTATCTTTGAAGTAAAACCAGGTTTGATTCCAATCTTTGGGATGGCTTGGAAGCTGAGGATAAGGGAAAATGGCGTCTCCGCATCGCTGAATTGAGATCCCTCTAAGATCTTGGCTAGGACCGTCAGTAAATTCATTCTAGCGGTCCAGGTAAAAATACTCTTTGAAGAGGTCAACACTAGGTTCTTCTTGAAGGTATACTTCACAGAAGACTTGGAAATTGCAAATATTGGAAATGGAATTGGGCCCGATATCTTGAGGATGAAGTTGCATAAAATGCAGAACATCACGGAAGAATTTTGATCTGTGCAGTGAGAAGCCCCGTTCATGTGATCAGTAAAAATGATAACTTCATCGTCTTACGGTTGAGGTTTGGCTTCATCGGCTTAGGAGCACGCCAGTGAATGATGTCTTTGGCCGGTAAGAAACCAATTTTGACATAATCTTCGAGCATTGCCTCCCTAACAATGGATGGGACCCGGTCGCATGACGTATCGGCTTTGGTCATGATGGAGTGCACGACCTACACAAGGCAATTCAAGATATTAACCAGCAGATATCTGGCGAGTTACAAATTATGGTTTAAACCTTCATACAAGGATAAAAGCTATAGAGATCGGATTCAGAGTATGTGGATTGTTAAGCGGAAGGATTGAATTTGAACAGGCCAGCTTGGTTAAACCGGAAGGATATAGCCGGATCATTGACTTAAGTGGATGATGGCGGCTTAAACGGGGCCTAATGATATATGATGGGGCATGGTTTATGTTATAAGCCGCCAGTGCAGTTTTTAGTGCTTTGAATCTATCAAGTGAATTTTTTTGCTAAGTGGTGGATAAACAGATTTCACAAGTTAAAGCTATGATTTCAGATCTATGGCAGTTTAGAAAAGACGGTGAAAATAAAACCTAAGCTGGCAATAGTGGAAAGCTTTGATGCTCAGATGTGATTTTCTATGGAGAGATGTTGTTCCAGTAACGAAAATGATGGGAAAACTACTTCCGCACAAGATTTACGACATCTTAGGATCAAAAAGCCATCAGAGTTGAAGAAAGTGATGAAGAACGGCAAGAACACTGACGAACGGCCCAGACCTTAATACAAATCTAAGATGAAAGGGGGAGGTGCACCTACAAGTAATGAGGAGCACCGGCGGTGCGCCGGAGTTCTCTGATCCAATTAGGTCGATGCAACAGCCTAGGTTGGTGTAGCGGTTGGAGGTCGCGGCAGCGGAGTTCGAGCGCTCGTTCGGCTGTGCGAAGGAGGAAGACAAAGAAGGAAGCGAGGGGGAAAATGAGAAATGTTGGGGAACACAGTAATTTCAAAAAAATTCCTATGATAACTCAAGATCTATCTCTAGCTGATGCATAGCAACGAGAGGGGAGAGTGTTGTCTACGTACCCTCGTAGACCAAAAGCGGAAGCGTTATGACAACACGGTTTATGTAGTCGTAAGTCTTCACGGTCCGACCGATCCTAGCACCGAAGGTACGGCACCTCTGCGATCTGCACACGTTCAGCTCGGTGACCTCCCACGAACTCTAGATCCAGCTGAGATCGAGGGAGAGTTTCATCAGCATAGACGGCGTGGTGACGGTGATGATGAAGTTACTGGCGCAGGGCTTCGCCTAAGCACTACAACGATATGACCGAGGTGTGTAACTGTGGAGGGTGCACCGCACACGGCTAAAACAATTGTCAACTTGTGTGTTCTAGGGTGCCTCATGCCCCCATATATAAAGGATAAAGGGGGAGGCCGGCCGTCCATCCAAGGGCGTGCCCCAAATATGGGAATCCTACTAGGACTCCAAGTCCTAGTAGGTTTCCACATAAAGGGGGAGAGGGGGAAGGAAGGAGAGGGAGAGGGAGAAGGCAATGGGGTGCCGCCCCCCTTCCCTGTCCTATTCGGTCTCAAGGGGAGGGGGCATGTGGCCTGCCCTGGCCGGCCCCTCTCTCTCTCCACTAGGGCCCATCGAGGCCCATTAGTTCCCCGGGGGGTTCTCGTAACCCTCCGGCACTCCGGTTTTATCCGAAACTTCTCCGGAACACTTCCGATGTCCGAATATAGTCGTCCAATATATCAATCTTTATTTCTCGACCATTTCGAGACTCCTCGTCATGTTCGTGATCACATGCGGGACTCCCAACAATCTTCGGTACATCATATCACATAAACTCATAATACCAATCATCATCGAACGTTAAGCGTGCGGACCCTACTGGTTTGAGAACTATGTAGACATGACCGAGACATGTCTCCGGTCAATAACCAATAGCGGAACCTGGATGCTCATATTGGTTCCTACATATCCTACGAAGATCTTTATCGGCCAAACCGCATAACAACATAAGTTGTTCCCTTTGTCATCGGTATGTTACTTGCCCGAGATTCGATCGTCGGTATCTCAATACCTAGTTCAATCTCGTTACTAGCAAGTCTCTTTACTCGTTCCGTAATACTTCATCCAGCAACTAACTCATTAGTCACAATGCTTGCAAGGCTTATAGCGATGAGTATTACCGAGAGGGCCCAGAGATACCTCTTCGAAACACGGAGTGACAAATCCTAATCTTGATCTATGCCAACCCAACAAACACCTTCGGAGACACCTGTAGAGCACCTTTATAATCACCCATTTACATTGTGACATTTGGTAGCACACAAAGTGTTCCTCCGGTATTCGGGATTTGCATAATCTCATAGTCTAAGGAACTTGTATAGGTCATGAAGAAAGCAGTAGCAATGAAACTGACACGATCATAATGGTCAGCTAACAGATGTGCCATGTCCATCACATCATTCTCCTAATGATGTGATCCCGTTCATCAAATGACAACACATGTCTATGGTTAGGAAACATAACCATCTTTGATTAAAGAGCTAGTCAAGTAGAGGCATACTAGGGACTATATGTTTTGTCTATGTATTTACACATGTACTAAGTTTCCAGTTAATACAATTCTAGCATGAATAATAAACATTTATCATGAATTAAGGAAATAAATAATAACTTTATTATTGTCTCTAGGGCATATTTCCTTCAGTCTCCCACTTGCACTAGAGTCAATTATCTAGATTACGTAGTAATGATTCTAACACCCCTGCTTTGGTGCTGATCATGTTTTGCTCGTGGAAGAGGCTTAGTCAACGGGTCTGCAACATTCAGATCCATGTGCATCTTGCAAATCTCTATGTCCCCCTCCGACACTTGATGACGGATGGAATTGAAGCGTCTCTTGATGTGCTTGGTTCTTTTGTGAAATCTGGACTCCTTTGCTAAGGCAATCCAGTATTGTCTCAAAAGATTTTCATTGGACCCGATGCACTAGGTATGACACCTAGATCGGATATGAACTCCTTCATCCAAACTCCTTCATTTGCTGCTTCCGGAGCAGCAATGTACTCCGCTTCACACGTAGATCCCGCCACGACGCTCTACTTGGAACTACACCAACTGACAGCTCCTCCATTCAATCAAAATATGTATCCGCCTTGTGACTTAGAGTCATCCGGATCAGTGTCAAAGCTTGCATTGACGTAACTGTTTACGATGAGCTCTTTTTCACCTCCATAAACGAGAAACATATCCTTAGTCCTTTTCAGGTATTTCAGGATGTTCTTGACCGCTGTCCAGTCCTCCACTCCAGGATTACTTTGGTACCTCCCTGCTATGCTTATAGCAAGACATACATCAGGTCTTGTACAAAGCATTGCATACATAATAGAACCTATGGCTGAAGCATAGGGAATGACTTTCATTTTCTCTCTATCCTCTGTAGTGGTCAGGCATTGAGTCTGACTCAACTTCACACCTTGTAACACAGGCAAGAACCCTTTCTTTGACTGGTCCATTTTGAACTTCTTCAAAACTTTATCAAGGTATGTGCTTTGTAAAAGTCCAAGTAAGTGTCTTGATCTATCTCTATAGATCTTGATGCCCAAAATGTAAGCAGCTTCTCTGAGGTCTTTCATAGAAAAACTTTTATTCAAGTATCCCTTTATGCTATCCAGAAATTATATATCATTTCCAATCAACAATGTGTCATCTACATACAAGATTAGAAATGCTACAGAGCTCCCACTCACTTTCTTGTAAATACAGGCTTCTCCAAAAGTCTATATAAAACCATATGCTTTGATCACACTATCAAAGCGTTTATTCCAACTCTGATAGGCTTGCACCAATCCATAAATGGATCGCTGGAGCTTGCACACTTTGTTAGCACCCTTTGGATCGGCAAAACCTTCCGGTTGCATCATATACAACTCTTCTTCCAGAAATCCATCCAGGAATGCAGTTTTGACATCCACTTTGCCAAATTTCATAATCGTAAAATGCAGCAATTGCTAACATGAGTCGGCAGACTTAACCATCGCTACGGGTGAAGAAGTCTCATCGTAGTCAACTCCTTGAGCTTGTCAAAAGCCTTTCGCAACAAGTCGAGCTTTGTAAACAGTAACATTACCGTCTGCGTCGGTCTTCTTCTTAAAGATCCATTTATTTTCTATGGCTTGCCGATCATCGGGCAAGTCCACCAAAGTCCATACTTTGTTCTCATACATGGATCCCTCTCAGATTTCATGGCCTCTAGCCATTTCGCGGAATCTGGGCTCATCATGGCTTCCTCATAGTTCGTAGGTTCATCATGGTCTAGTAACATGACTTCCAGAACAGGATTACCATACCAATCTGGTGCGGATATTACTCTGGAAAACCTTGAGGTTTGGTAGTATTTGATCTGAAGCTTCATGATCATCATCATTAGCTTCCTCACTAATTGGTGTAGGAATCACGGGAACTGATTTTTGTGATGAACTACTTTCCAATAAGGGAGAAGGTACAACTACCTCATCAAGTTCTACTTTCCTCCCACTCACTTCTTTCGAGAGAAACTCCTTCTCTAGAAAGGATCCATTCTTAGCAACAAAGATTTTACCTTTGAATCTGTGATAGAAGGTTTACCCAATAGTTTCGTTTGGGTATCCTATGAAGATGCACTTCTCCGATTTGGGTGGGAGCTTATCAGGTTGAAGCCTTTTCACATAAGCACCGCAACCCCAAACTTTAAGAAACGACAACTTTGGTTTCTTGCCAAAGCACAATTAAAGTGAATGCAGCCGTCTCTAAAGCATAACCCAAAACGATAGCGGTAAATCTGTAAGAGACATCATAGATCATACCATATCTAATAAAGTACGGTTACGATGTTCGGACACACCATTTCGCTGTGGTGTTCCAGGTGGCGTTAATTGTGAAACTATCCCATGTTGTTTCAAATGAAGACCAAACTCGTAACTCGAATATTCTCCTCCATGATCAGATCGTAGAAACTTCATTTTCTTGTTACGGTGATTTTATATTTCACTCTGAAATTCTTTGAACTTTCCAAATGTTTCAGACTTATGCTTCATTAAGTAGATATAACCATATCTGCTCAAATCATTTGTGAAGGTAAGAAAATAACGATACCCACCACGAGCATCAATACTCATTGGACCGCATACATCGGTATGTATTATTTCCAACAAGTCAGTAGCTTGTTCCATTGTTCCGGAGAACGGAGTTTTAGTCATCTTGCCCATAAGGCACGGTTCGCAAGCACCAAGTGATTCCAAAAGTCCATCAGCATGGAGTTTCTTCATGCGCTTTACACCGATATGACCCAAATGGCAGTGCCACAAATAAGTTGCACTATCATTATTAAACTTCAATCTTTTGGCTTCAACACTATGAATATGTGTATCACTACTATCGAGATTCAACAAAAATAGACTACTCAGCAAGGTTGCATGACCATAAAGATATTACTCATATAAATAGAACAACCATTATTCTCTGATTTAAATGAATAACCGTCTCGCATTAAGCAAGATCCAGATATAATGTTCATGCTCAACGCTGGCACCAAATAACAATTATTCAGGTCTAAAACTAATCCCGATGGTAGATGTAGGGGTAGCGTGCTGACCGCGATCACATCGACTTTGGAACCATTTCCCACGCGCATTGTCACCTCGTCCTTAGCCAATCTTCGCTTAATCCGTAGCCCCTGTTTCGAGTTGCAAATATGAGCAACAGAACTAGTATCAAATACACAGGCGCTACTGCGAGCATTAGTTAAGTACACATCAATAACCTGTATATCAAATATACCTTTCACTTTGCCATCCTTCTTATCCGCCAAATACTTGGGGCAGTTCCATTTCCAGTGACCAGTCCCTTTGCAGTAGAAGCACTCAGTTTCAGGCTTAGGTCCAGACTTGGGTTTCTTCTCTTGAGCAGCAACCTTTTTGTCGTTCTTCTTGAAGTTACCTTTCTTCCCTTTGCCATTTTTCTTGAAACTAGTGGTCTTATTGACCATCAACACTTGATGCTCCTTTTTGATTTCTACCTCCGCGGCCTTTAGCATCGCGAAGAGCTCGGGAATAGTCTTGTTCATCCCTTGCATATTATAGTTTATCACGAAGCCTTTATAGCTTGGTGGCAGTGATTGAAGAACTCTATCAATGACACAATCAACTGGAAGATCAACTCCCATCTGAGTCAAATGATTATGATACTAGACATTTTGAGTATGTGTTCACTGACAGAACTATTCTCCTCCATTTTACAGCTGTAGAACTTGTTGGAGACTTCATATCTCTCAACTCGGGCATTTGCTTGAAATATTAACTTCAACTCTTGGAACATCTCATATGCTCCACGACGTTCAAAACATCGTTGAAGTCTCGCTTCTAAGTCGTAATGCATGGCACACTGAACTATCGAGTAGTCATCAACACGCGTTTGCCAGGCATTCACAATGTCTGTAGTTGCAGGCGCGGGTGGTACACCTAACGGTGCTTCCAGGACATAATTCTTCTGTGCAGCAATGAGCATAATCCTCAAGTTATGGACCCAGTCCGTGTAGTTGCTGCCATCATCTTTCATCTTAGCTTTCTCTAGGAACACATTAAAATTCAAAGGAACGGTAGCACTTGCCATTGATCTACAACAACATAGACATGCAAAATACTATCAGGTACTAAGTTCATGATAAATTAAAGTTCAATTAATCATATTACTTAAGAACTCCCACTTAGATAGACATCCCTCTAATCATCTAAGTGATCGTGTGATCCAAATCAATTAAACCATGTCCGATCATCACGTGAGATGGAGTAGTTTTCAATGGTGAACATCACTATGTTGATCATATCTACTATATGATTCACGCTCGACCTTTCGATCTCAGTGTTCCGAGGCCATATCTGCATATGCTAGGCTCGTCAAGTTTAACCCGAGTATTCTGCGTGGCTTGCACCCATTGTATGTGAACGTAGAGCTTATCACACCCGATCATCACGTGGTGTCTCGGCATGATGAACTGTAGCAACGGTGCATACTCAGGGAGAACACTTGTACCTTGAAATTTAGTAAGGGATCACCTTATAATGCTACAGACGTTCTAAGCAAAATAAGATGCATAAAGGATAAACATCACATGCAATCAAAATATGTGACATGATATGGCCATCATCATCTTGTACTCATGATCTCCATCACCGAAGCATCATCATGATCTCCAATGTCACCGGCGCGACACCTTGATCTCCATCGTAGCATCGTTGTCGTCTCGCCAACTATTCTTACTACGACTATCGCTACCGCATAGTGATAAAGAAAAACAATTACATCGTGATTGCATTGCATACAATAAAGCGACAACCATATGGCTCATGCCAGTTGCCGATAACTTTGTTACAAAACATGATCATCTCATACAACAATTTATATCACATCATGCCTTGACCATATCACATCACAGCAAGCCCTGCAAAACAAGTTAGTCGTCCTCTACTTTGTTGTTGCAAGTTTTACGTGGCTGATACGGGCTTCTAGTAAGAATTGTTCTTAGCTACGCATCAAAACCACAACGATTTTTCATCAAATGTGTTGTTTTAACCTTCAACAAAGACCGGGCGTAGCCACACTCAACTCAACTAAAGTTGGAGAAACAGACACTCACCAGGCACCTATGTGCAAAGCATGTCGGTAGAACCAGTCTCACGTAAGCGTACGTGTAATGTCAGTCTGAGCCGCTTCATCCAACAATACCACCGAATAAAAGTATGACATGCTGGTAAGCAGTATGACTATTATCGCCTGTCACGCCCAATATGCGATCCTATCCAAAAGGAACTCGAAGGTCCCACCAAGGATAGACCCGCATATTGAAACGCTTTTGCAAGGTGGATATCATTACATCAACATTACATAATAGATGGGGATACATACAAGAGGCATACAATGCCACACGAATACAACATCACAATACATGAGAGCAACATCTGACTACGGATAAAACACAAACAGAAGCTCAAACGACATCCACCCTGCTAGCCCAGGCTGCCGACCTGGAACCTATTCCCTGATCGAATAAGAAGCATAAGAAGAACTCCAAAACAAGCAAGCATCACTCTCGCGTCATGATCATCGCATAACCTGTACCTGCAACTGTTGTTGTAGTAATCTATGAGCCACGAGGACTCAACAATCCCATTACCATGGGTATCAAGACTAGAAAAGCTTAAAGGGAACGGAAGGGGGTAAAGTGGTGAGGCTGCAGCAGCGACTAAGCATATATGGTGGCTAACATACGCAAATAAGAGAGACAAGAGAGCAAGCGGAACGGTCGTGAAGCTAGCAATGATCAAGAAGTGATCCTGAACTCCTACTTACGTCAAACATAACCCAAAAACCGTGTTCACTTCCCGGACTCCGCCGAAGAGAGACCATCACGGCTACACACGCGGTTGATGCGTTTTAATTCGGATCTGGTGTCAAGTTATCTACAATCGGACATTAACAAATTCCCATCTGCCACATAATCGCGGGCACGACTTTCGAAAGTTTATACCCTGCAGGGGTGTCCCAACTTAGCCCATGATAAGCTCTCGCGATCAACGAAGGATATACCTTCTCCCAGGAAGACCCGATCAGACTCGAAATCCCGGTTTACAAGACATTTCGACAATGGTAAAACAAGACCAGCAAAGCCGCCCGATGCGCCAACAATCCCGATAGGAGCTGCACATATCTCATTCTCAGGGCAACACCGGATAGGTCAGCCTATGAGGAAAACCAGCCCTCGAGTTGCCCCGAGGTGGCCCCGCAGTCTGCCCGGTTCGGACCAACACTTAGACAAGCACTGGCCCGGGGGGCTAAAATAAAGATGACCCTTGGGTTAATTACTCCCAAGGGAAATATAGGTGGTGGTGAGGCAAATGGTAAAACCAAGGTTGGGCCTTGCTGGAGGAGTTTTATTCAAAGCGAACTGTCAAGGGGGTCCCATAAATCACCCAACCGCGCAAGGAACGCAAAATCCGGGAACATAAGACCGGTATGACGAAAACTAGGGCGGCAAGAGTGTAACAAAACACCAGGCATAAGGCCGAGCCTTCCACCCTTTACCAAGTATATAGATGCATTAATTAAATAAGAGATATTGTGATATCCCAACATAATCCTGTTCACCATGGAGCAATCTTCAACTTCACCTGCAACTAGCAACGCTATAAGAGGGGCTAAGCAAAGCGGTAACATAGCCAAGCAACACTTTGCTAGGAAGGGTGTCAAAGGTTAGAGGTTCATGGCAATATGGGAGACTTGATAAACAGGTGATAGGTAGCACAGCATAGCGATAGAACAAAGCAACTAGCATAGCAATGATAGTAGTGAGATCCAAGGTAGCAGTCATCTTGCCTGAAATCCCGCAAGAAGAACGAGTCCATGAAGAAGACGAACGGATGAAGCCAAACCAAGCGTAGACGAACGAATCCTCACGATCGCAACGAAAACGGGAACTATCGAGAAGAAGCACACAACATAGTGAACACACCGCACATGAACAAGACATGATGCACAAACAAGCATGATGCATGACAAAGATACATCAAGCTACTCATGGCAAGAGATGATGCAAACAACAGCAACACACCAAGGCAAGTTTAAATGAGGCCGGAAACAACATATAACAATTCTGGTAAGTCCTCATATGCAAATTTCGAAATTGGTCCAGATCTGAATAAACCTTATGTTCAAGTTGTTAAACAACAAGTTAAAATGCGCCATGATGATCTACACGAGATTCTAGTCAAGTTACATATAAAGTTCATTAGATTTGGAGCTACGGCCTAGAAGATATGAGCAAAACAAGTTAAACATGGCATTGATGCAAAATGCACCCAAACATCAAGCAAACACCTCAAAACATGGATGCAACATGATAATATGAAACTACATGCAAAATCAAGCAAGTTTCTTATAGAGCACACTCAAAACGGAGCAACGGTTCAACACACACACACTATACAAGTTATAGCAACAATCTGTCCAAAACAGCAACTAGGCATCTTGCAAGCATCAAAACAACATGCTACAACATCTCACCATAAGAACAAAAGGCATGGACATGATGTACAGGTAAAGCATAACAAAACATGAACACTGAGCTATCTCCAGAAATCACTACACATGCTCAAACACACATGGCAAGATTGCAAATAATAACAGTTTCAGACTTTACAGAAATAACATCAGGTTGCAATGTTTAGAGCTATCAAAGAACATGCTACAGGAACTTATCATGGCAAAGAACGGCATGGCATGAATATACTAATTACATAGAACAAAAGTCCCTTACTGACCATGAGCCAAAAAGGATCAGAAGATATAATGACACCCATATAAACATGGCAAGTTATATGACAGATTCATACATGGCAGGAACAACGATAAGTAGGCATGTTGGTGAGCTTGTACCACTGACCACAGAGCATTACATGGCATGACAAGGCAACCAACAGTAAGAAGACATGTTTTTGAAGCTAAGCATGGCAATAGAAAGTTCATAGGGTACATGGATCACTAACAACAATCATGGCAACAACTGAACTTAATGTTAACAGGCTGACAGCAACATTATTTAGCAACTTTGGAGCAAGGAAACAACAAGATACAGCAGGCTATAATTGCAACCAGGGGCATGGATGGAGAGAGCATGACATATATAACAAAACACCCTTAGTGAACATCTCCATATTATGCACAGAATGACTTGTAGCAGCAGGTTTACATAGCATCACGAAATAACAGATTCAGCCTAGCAAAACAGCAACAGCAAGTACCCTACTTAACAAGTCGATGCACTCACTACACAACTCACAAAAATACATGGATGGCACCCTGTAAAGATGGCATGGCATAGTTCAAAACACATGTAGACATCAACTGATGGGGTCATGTACCTAGGGTAGGGTCATAGACCTGATCTAAGTACCTTACCCAAGGACACCCTTAGAAGAGGTCGCCTTCCAGTCGACCAACGAGGAACTCACTCGACTGACTTGAAGGACTCGACCATGAAGGCTCACTCGACCACCAGAAGGTCAAGAGGCACTCTGCACTGCAACGGCCTGTAATTAAGTAGACTTTATAATAGTAAAGACACTTTATGTGGGGCATTACCAGTAACGCCCCGGACTTAACTCACCTTAAACCCTCTCCTACGTGGGCTGACTGGGGTCCTGGCGCACTCTATATAAGCCACCCCCCTCGACAGGCAGAAGGGTTCGGCACCTTGTAACTCATATACTCATAATCCACTCGACCGCCTCCGGGCTCCGAGACGTAGGGCTATTACTTCTCCCGAGAAGGGCCTGAACTCGTACATCCCTTGTGTTTACAACCTCTCCATAGCTAGGACCTTGCCTCTCCATACCTACCCCCCACTCTACTGTCAGGCTTAGAACCACGACAGTTGGCGCCCACCGTGGGGCCGGTGTTTTAGCGATTTTGTGGAGAAGTTGCGATTCTTCCGAGTACTTTCATCATGGTGGTTGCTGGAGTTTTGGTCGAGGGTCGAGAGATCCGTCTCGGCACTCTCACCTTCATCGCTGACGACTCCGCCTGGCTCCAGGAGGCTCCACTCGACGTTGATGCGCTCCCCGTCCGCGGTGCGACGCATTTTCGCGCATGTGTCCGCGGCGTTCTGCTGCGGCAACCGTCGACCCCGTATCGGTCGACTCCTCCATCGTCCACCCTCCCGGTCTCCCGCCAGCGCAAGCGCTCGGGCTGGTCGAGGCTTCAGCGATGGGTGAGGCACGCGGTGGCTCGCCAATCGGCCACCACCCAAGTTGCGGCAATCGAGCCCGACGAATCTCTCTACGGCTTGTTCGATCTGTCGACTGGCTCCGTAGAGACGGCATCCGAGTGCGATAGCAGTGATCCAGCGGCGGAAATCTTGATGGTCGACGGGCCCCGCAGTCCCCCTGGCTTCGCCCGTGATGGTGGAGCAGGTGACGGAGGCGACCCCGCACGAGGCCACGAAGAGTACCAGCCCGAGCCACTCGACTCTCTGCAAAGAGAGGAACTTCGCCGCAGGAACGTGGATGCTCTGCGTACTCCCATCGCAGGAGAAACCCCCGAGGCTCGTGCCTTGGAGGAGGCACGTCTGGCCAATTTGGCCGAACGCACTCGACTGGAGAATCTTCAGCGAGCACTCGACGAGCGCGTGCGGCAATGAGTTCCCGACACCAGTCGACGTCAACTCTTCCCGCCGACTCAGGTATATCGAACCCCAATCCAGAATTTAGCAGCTGCGACCCGTATAGCAGAGTCCATCCAGCCTTCTCAGTCGGAAGCTAGCAGAGGTTTGATGCAGATCAGGGATCTGCTCCGGGCAGCAGGAGATCAGAATTCAGCCGTGTCTCAGTCGCGCAACAGAATTCATAGTCGATCCGTCACTGCGAATACGGTTCAGTCGGCTCACAGCCCCAGATCGCCTCCGCGGCGTGAAGGGCGCGAGAATCGGCGAGATCAATATGGTGACCGACTCGACCGAGATGATAGGCGTCGAGCGCCCAATTCCCCTCCGAGGGGTGGGTCTTACGCTCCTCGGCAGCAAGATGACAGGCGTCAGTACAGCACAGGGCGAAGGGTTCCAGTCGACCCCAGAGAACCAGGCTTCAATGCGCGATCCATTATCATGCAAGGGTTGGTCGACCGGAACAGAGCCCATCGAGGCGGACTCGACAGAGATGCTCCCACAAGCAGTCGAGTGCATGTTTCTGGTCCTGAATGTTTCAGCAGAGCTATCAGAGCCGCAGTTATCCCTCCCAATTTCAGGTTGGCAACAGGAGTCAGCAAGTTCACTGGTGAGTCTAAGCCTGAAACTTGGCTCGAGGACTACCGAGTGGCAGTTCAGATTGGTGGTGGGAACGACGAGGTGGCCATGAAGCATTTGCCCCTCATGCTGGAAGGTTCTGCCAGGGCATGGTTAACTCAATTACCGCCTAGCAGCATTTACACTTGGGAAGATTTGTCCCGAGTGTTCATCAGAACGTTTGAAGGAACTTGCAAGCGACCAGCTGGACTGACAGAGTTGCAAGTCTGCATGCAGAAGACCAATGAGACTCTCAGAGAGTATATTCAGAGATGGATCACTTTGCACCACACTGTGGAGAATGTGTCTGATCATCAGGCAGTCTGCGCCTTCAAAGATGGCGTCAAGAACAGAGAACTGAGTTTGAAGTTTGGTCGAACTGGTGACATGACCTTGAGTCGGATGATGGAGATTGCTACCAAGTACGCCAACGGCGAAGAAGAAGACCGACTCCAAAGCGGAAAGCACAAGCCGAGTCAGTCGGAAAAAGGAAACACCAGTCGGAAACAGAAGCGGAAGGCTGAACCGGCAGCTCCTGGAGAGGTCTGGCCGTGACTCAGGGAAAGTTTAAGGGGAAATCAAAAGGATCTTGGAACCCTAAGAAGGTAAAGGATAAAGAAGGGAACGACGTAATGGATATGCCATGTCACATCCACACGAAGAAAGACGAAGAGGGGAATATCATCTACCCGAAGCATACCACTCGCCAATGTCGACTCCTGATCCAACAGTTTCAGGGAAAACAGTCTAAGGACAAGGAGAAGGAGTCGGACAAGGCCGAAGACAAGGAGGACAGTGAGGGAGGATATCCGCATATCAACTCCACTCTGATGATCTTTGCAGATGTGGAAAGCAAGAGTCGACTGAAAGTCATTAACCGAGAGGTGAACATGGTTGCCCCAACAAAAGCAAATTATCTGAAATGGTCTCAAATACCCATCACATTCGACCAATCTGATCACCCGACTCATATTGCCACCCCTGGGAGGCAAGTTTTCGTGGTCGATCCAGTTGTCGAAGGCACTCGACTGACAAAAGTGCTGATGGACGGTGGAAGCGGGCTGAATTTATTGTATGTAGACACACTGAAAGGAATGGGCATTCCGATGTCCCGACTGAGCACTAGTAACATGAGCTTTCATGGAGTTATACCAGGGAAGAAAGCCGAGTCACTCGGCCAAATAGCTTTGGACGTGGTGTTTGGTGATTCGAAACATTTTCGC
The DNA here is from genome assembly GCF_002162155.2 of Triticum dicoccoides. Taxonomy (NCBI): domain Eukaryota; kingdom Viridiplantae; phylum Streptophyta; class Magnoliopsida; order Poales; family Poaceae; genus Triticum; species Triticum dicoccoides. The sequence continues at coordinate 498,186,622 of NC_041393.1, read as the reverse complement.
AAAGAAAAGTTGATGTTTGAGGTCGTGGATTTTCAGAGTGCATATCATGCCATTTTGGGGAGACCAGCTTACGCACGGTTCATGGCTCGACCATGTTACGTGTACCTCAAATTGAAGATGCCCGGCCCCAAAGGAGTTATCACTGTCACCGGTGATCGGAAAAAGGCAGAAGAGTGCTTTCAGAAGGGCTCAAAGATTGCCGATTCCCAGGTGACAGCGGTCGAGTTCGAGGAATACAAGCAAAACGCAGATCCGAGTGACTTGCTGCGATCCAAGAAACCCGCCACACAGTCTGCATTTCAGTCGTCCGGTGAGACGAAGCCTGTTCACATTCACCTGACCGACCCCGATGCAGCTCCGACCCGCATCTCCACAACACTCGACCCAAAATAGGAAGAAGCGCTCATCCAGTTCCTCCGTGAGAACTGGGACATTTTTGCATGGAAGCCCGCTGACATGCCAGGTGTTCCCAGGGGACTGGCTGAGCATCGCCTAAGAGTCGACTCATCTGCAAAACCAGTCAAAGAGCATCTTCGGCGGTCCGCCGTCCAGAAGAGAAAAGCCATTGGTGAGGAAGTGGCTCGACTATTGGCGGCAGAATTTATCCGAGAGATATACCACTCCGAGTGGCTCGCTAATGTCGTCATGGTTCCTAAGAAGGATAAATCACTCCGAATGTGCATTGATTTCAAACACATCAACCGGGCCTGCCCGAAAGATCATTTTCCTCTCCCTCGCATAGATCAAATTGTTGACTCAACCGCGGGATGCGAGAGATTGTCTTTTCTAGATGCCTACTCCGGGTACCACCAGATCCGTCTGTACGGACCCGACGAGATAAAAACAGCTTTCATCACTCCATTCGGGTGCTTCTGCTATATCACCATGCCATTCGGCCTCAAGAATGCCGGAGCCACATTTATGCGAATGATTCAGTAGTGTCTACTCACTCAAATCAGTCGGAATGTGGAAGCATATATGGATGATATCGTTGTCAAGTCACGAAAAGGTTCCGACCTGCTCGCTGATCTCGCCGAAACATTTGCCAACCTCAGAAGATATGATATCAAGCTCAATCCATCAAAGTGCACATTTGGAGTTCCTGGTGGCAAGTTACTCGGTTTTCTCGTTTCCGAACGGGGAATCGACGCTAATCCAGAGAAGATTGGCACTATTCTCCGAATGAAATGCCCTGTGCGAGTGCACGATGTCCAGAAGCTTACTGGATGCTTGGCCGCATTAAGTCGATTCATCTCACGACTCGGTGAAAAGGCATTGCCTCTTTACCGACTGATGAAGAAGACAGACAAGTTCGAGTGGACTCCAGAAGCTGATGCAGCGTTTGCCGAGCTAAAAGCTCTGCTCTCCACCCAGCCGGTGCTTGTTGCTCCAATCAGCAAAGAGCCTCTGTTGCTCTATATCGCAGCCACAGGACAAGTCGTCAGTACTGTGCTTACGGTCGAGCGGGAAGAAGAAGGAAAAGCTCTCAAAGTTCAGCGCCCAGTGTATTATTTGTCTGAAGTCTTGACTCCATCCAAGCAGAGATATCCTCATTATCAGAAGCTTGTGTATGGAATATACATGACCACAAAGAAGGTTGCTCATTATTTTTCTGATCATTCCATCACAGTCGTCAGCGACGCTCCACTATCAGAGATTTTACACAACAGAGATGCAACTGGTCGAGTGGCCAAATGGGCGATTGAACTTCTTCCCCTTGATATCAAGTTTGAGGCAAAGAAAGCCATTAAGTCCCAGGCAATAGCAGATTTCCTCGCCGAGTGGATTGAACAACAGCAGCCGACTGAAGTTCACTCGGAGCATTGGACCATGTTCTTTGATGGCTCTAAGATGTTGAATGGTTCCGGTGCTGGGGTTGTCCTGGTTTCCCCCAGAGGAGATAAGCTCAGATATGTGCTCCAGATTCACTTTGATTCCTCCAACAATGAGGCAGAATATGAGGCCCTCTTATATGGGTTGCGCATGGCCATTTCACTCGGCGTCCGTCGCCTGATGGTCTATGGCGACTCGGATTTAGTGGTCAACCAGGTGATGAAAGAGTGGGACGTGAGAAGCCCAGCCATGACTGGATACTGCAGTGCAGTGAGGAAGCTGGAAAAGAAGTTCGAGGGGTTGCAGCTCCATCATATACCCCGACTGAAAAATCAAGCAGCTGATGATCTAGCAAAGATAGGTTCCAAGAGAGAAGCCATTCCGAGTGGTGTGTTCTTGGAGCATGTACACACTCCGTCAGTCAAAGAAGATCCTTTCACCGAAGAAACTCCACAGCCCAAGAGTGCCACAGATCCGACTGAGGTTGAAGTCCCAGCGGTGGTCGACTTGATCATGGAGGTCTTGGTGGTCATTCCCGACTGGACAGTTCCATATGTCGCGTATATCCTGAGAAAAGAGCTTCCGGAGGATGAGGAAGAGGCTCGACAGATCGTCCGTCGATCTAAGGCCTTTACCGTAATCAAAGGACAATTATACAGAGAAAGCGCGACTGGAGTTGGTCAGAAGTGCATAACACCAGAAGAAGGTCGACTCATCCTCAATGATATCCACTCGGGAACCTGTGGTCATCATGCGTCCTCTCGGACCATCGTGGCCAAAGCATACCGAGCCGGATTTTACTGGCCAAAGGCGAATGAGATGGCAAAAGAGATAGTGGATAAGTGCGAGGGATGTCAGTTCTACTCGAATATGTCACACAAGCCTGCATCGACTCTGAAGACCATCCCACTCGTCTGGCCTTTCGCAGTATGGGGATTGGACATGGTCGGTCCTTTGAGAACAGGACGAAGCGGCTTCACGCATGTACTGGTGGCAGTCGACAAGTTCACCAAGTGGATCGAGGCTAAACCAATCAAGAACCTTGACACTGGTACTGCTGTTAGCTTCATCAGGGAACTAATATTCAGATATGGAGTCCCGCACAGCATCATTACGGATAATGGGTCGAACTTTGACTCGGAGGAATTCAGAGACTTCTGTAACTCCCAAGGCACACGGGTCGACTACGCTTCAGTCGCCCATCCGCAGTCGAATGGACAAGCAGAGCGAGCTAATGGACTGATTCTTAAGGGATTGAAGCCCCGACTGATGCGTGATCTCAAACACGCAGCTGGAGCTTGGGTCGATGAACTTCCCTCAGTGCTTTGGGGGCTGCGGACCACACCTAATCGGTCGACCGGAAGAACACCATTCTTCTTGGTCTACGGAGCTGAAGCAGTCTTGCCGAGTGATCTTCTCCACAACGCTCCTCGAGTTGAAATCTACAACGAAGCAGAGGCTGAACAAGCGCGGCAGGACGCAGTCGACCTTTTAGAGGAAGAAAGGGAGATGGCTCTGATCCGGTCGACCATCTACCAACAAGATTTGCGTCGTTTCCACGCAAGAAATGTCAGAGGTCGAGCCTTCCAGGAAGGAGATTTAGTTCTCCGAGTGGATCAGCACAAACCACACAAGCTTGCTCCTTCTTGGGAAGGTCCCTTCATCGTCACCAAGGTTCTCCACAACGGGGCGTACCGTCTTTACAACGTCGAGCATAATATCGACGAGCCCCGAGCTTGGAACGCGGAACTACTCCGCCCATTTTATACTTAAGTTTTATCACTCGGATGAGTTGCAATAAAGTACTTCTGTAGTTCATGGACCTCAAAATAATAGTGTCGTAGTTCCTCCATAATTTCTGTCACTTTTTATTTTTGTCCAATAAAATTCCCCCTCAGTGGATGACTTAGCCGCGAATCCATTTCGCCTAAGTTTGTAAAAATCCTACCGAGTGGTGAGCCAGACTCCCACTCGGAGGCTTAGCTGCGAATCCGTTTCGCCTAAGTTATCAAAATCCTACCGAGCGGTAAGCCAGACTTCCACTCGGAGGCTTAGCTGCAGTCCAAGGACTCGCCTAAGTTTGTCAAAATCCTACCGAGTGAAGAGCAAGCCTCTCACTCGGGGGCTTAGCTGCAGTCCAAGCACTCGCCTAAGTTGTAAAAAATCCTACCGAGTGAAGAGCAAACCTCTCACTCGGAGGCTTAGCTGCAGTCCAAGGACTCGCCTGAGTTACAAAAATCCTACCGAGTGAAGAGCAAGCCTCTCACTCGGGGGCTTAGCTGCAGTCCAAGCACTCACCTAAGTTTGTAAAAATCCTACCGAGTGAAGAGCAAGCCTCTCACTCGGGGGCTTAGCTGCAGTCCAAGCACTCGCCTAAGTTTTGTAAAAATCCTACCG
>NC_041393.1:498175584-498181719 GCF_002162155.2 Triticum dicoccoides | reverse complement strand
CTCGCCTAAGTTTGTAAAAATCCTACCGAGTGAAGAGCAAGCCTCTCACTCGAGGGCTTAGCTGCAGTCCAAGCACTCGCCTAAGTTTTGTAAAAATCCTACCGAGTGAAGAGCAAACCTCTCACTCGGGGGCTTAGCTGCAGTCCAAGCACTCGCCTAAGTTACAAAAATCCTACCGAGTGAAGAGCAAGCCTCTCACTCGGGGGCTTAGCTGCAGTCCAAGCACTCGCCTAAGTTACAAAAATCCTACCGAGTGGTGAGCCAGACTCCCACTCGGAGGCTTAGCTGCGAATCCGTTTCGCCTAAGTTACAAAAATCCTACCGAGTGGTGAGCCAGACTCCCACTCGGAGGCTTAGCTGCGAATCCGTTTCGCCTAAGTTATCAAAATCCTACCAAGTGGTAAGCCAGACTTTCACTCGGAGGCTTAGTTGCAGTCCAAGCACTCGCCTAAGTTATAAAAATCCTACCGAGCGAAGAGCAAACCTCTCACTCGGAGGCTTAGCTGTAGCCCAGTGCTAGCCTAAGTTATCAAAATCCTACCTAGTGAAGAGTAAACCCCTCACTCGGAGGCTTAGCTGCAGCCCAGTGCTCGCCTAAGCTATGGAAATCCTACCGAGTGGTAAGCCGGGCTTCCACTCGGGGGCTTAGCCGCAGCCCAGTGCTCGCCTAAGTGGACTAAAGAATAAGTCGATTGCAGTAAAGGCGCCTTGCTTTGAACCTGCAAAAGACATTTCGAGCCAAAAAGCAATCGTATTCAAGCACCAAATTCAAGTTTGAATCGATATCTAAAGGAACCGAAAGTGCTCAGGCGTTAAGCCTGTTAAGGTTTATCGGTTACAATTCCACTCGGCATACCGAGGCAAATTTAAAGCGTCGAGCCAGAAGAAGTTTTTTACCCCTCCTGTGGAGGGCTGGAAGGTGCAACGAATTCATCAAGGTCAATTCCGTCGGCGATCCGAGTGGCAGCCGCAAGGAAAGTTTCCATAAAGGACCTGAAGTCGTGTTTCTTGGTGTTGGCCACCCGAAGGGCCGCCAGCTTCTCTTCTCGCGCATCTTTACAGTGGACTCGGGCCAGACACAGAGCAACATCTGCACCACACCGAGCCGAGGACTTCTTCCATTCCTGCACTCGACCAGGGATCGTGTTCAAGCGGGCCATCAGCGACTCAAGGTCATTCTGAAGTGTCTCCTCAGGCCAGAGCGTCGAGTCGATGCGAGATGTGGCGGCCTTCAGCCTTGCGAGATAGTCCACGATAGCTGCAACACGAGACTCCAGTCGGAAAACATCCATGGCAACTTCGTCGTTCACCGGAGAATTGACGGGGTCGAGGTTTGGCTCCAGCCGGCTAGTTTCTTCTTCAAAGTTTTGGCAAAATTCTGCAAGGATGATCACTGAGTCAAGGGGATGGTCGAATGGAAAAACCACGATTGGAAATGTTTGCCGAGCATAGAGGTTTACCTTCAAGCATAAGAAACAGCTTCTTGGCAAGACCACTCGGGAAGGCCTCCAGATCATTTTTCTTCCCAGTCAACTTACTGACTTGGTCGGTCAGGGCAGCTTTATCAGTTTTTAGTCGACTGACCTCCTTGTTGGCGATCCCAAGAGCAGCTTTCAGATTGGTATTGTCTTGTTCAAGCTTGGTGACTGAAGCTAACTTCTCGTCAGCAAGCTTGATCTTCTCAGCTAGTTCGAGGTCTTTCTTCTGTTGGGCCTCCCTTACCTTACCTGCAAGTTACAGCAAGATCAGATTTTGAAACAAGCAAGGGGAAAAGCAGTCGTCAGGGTCTCACCAAACATACCTTCGGTCTCCTCCTTTGCCTTCGTCAGCTTCTCCTGAACCAGCTTCAAGCTCAGCTCGAGTTGAGTGTGCTTGTTTTCCAGCTCAGAGTAGCGAGCCACAAGATCACAGGAGTTCTGCGAAGAACCAATCGACTAAATGTCAAATATAATTCACTTCCGAGTGAAAAAGGAAAAATCACATGTTTCTAAGACTACAGCCGAATACAAGCATTCGACCGTAGTCTCGGGGACTACACCCAGTGGGTGCACTCAACGTGCCCCCACTAATCCTGTTGAAGATAAAGTCGACCAGTCGACCTCAAAAAAAAGAGAGTGATGCATTCTCTAAGACTGTGATCAACTGCAAGCAGTCGACCACAGTCTCGGGGACTACACCCAGTGGGTGCACTCAGTGTGCCCCCACCGGTTTGTGAAATCCAGTCGACATAGTCGACTGGCAGAAAGATTGACATCATAAAGCCTAAGGCCGACTGCCAGCAGTCGACCTCAGCCTTGGGGACTACACCCAGCGGGTGCACTCAGCGTGCCCCCACTAACACGGAGTTTAATCGACACACCCAGTGGGTGACTACTATAAATTCTGGAAAGGAAAAGTTTTTGGTAGCATATCCAACAGAACAAACGGTGGTCGACTGACCTGAACATTGCTTTGGAGGGCAGAACTGGCGTCATAAGCTGCCTGGCTCGCATCCCGGATGGTCTTCAACTGCTCCATCATGATTCCTGCCTGGCGTATCGCCTCCTTCGCCGCGCCAGCTTGGTCCTCTGGGACGTGGTGCATCGTGAAGAGGGAGGGCTGCTGAGCACTCGTCAGTGGATCTGCGAAGGACACCGTGTGTCGAGTGGTGTTCTCTTCCTCCGCAATCAGAATCTCAGGCGCCGTCACCTTGCTGGCGGACGCTTTCCTACTCCTTCTGCGCTTCAGCGGTTCCTCATCCTCATCATCATCAGGAAGATTGATAACAGCATTGGGTGGAGCTACGGAGAAGAATCAGGATCAGAGATCGCGAGTCAGTCGACTAAAAACGGCGTTAAGAATATAGTACCTGGTTTTGAAGTTGCTGCGTCTTCCATCTCATGGTCATCAGCCCGGGCTGAAGTCTCAGAAGTAGCAGCACTGCAACTCCAAAGGATCAGTCGACTAACTTCAGCGTCAACCAGAGACAAAGTTCACACAAAATAAGAAGACTTAAGCAGCGCGATTACCCTGATATGGTGGGGATGGACACCTTCATCTTCGGCAGGAGCTTGATCGGCTTCGACGGGGCCGCCCTGGGCTGCTTTGGCGCCTTTTCAGTCGGCACCGGAGAGGTGGTCCGAGGGCGCTTGGTCGACTGAGCAACGGTCGCAACCCCCTTGCCACGTTCAGTCGAAGGGTCGTGGACAAGCTTCAACCGCCTTTCTGAGCGCGGTGGTACGACCTCCTCCTCCTCTTCTTCCTCGTCTTCAACGTCATCTTCATCACCGTCATCATCGTCATCGTCGTCATCATCCTCAGCAACGTCCGAGTCCCATTCCTCCTCCTCCTGGCTCTCGCCTCCACTCGCCTCACCCTCCTCAGTCGGAGCTTGTGCCCCATTGGGCATCGAGTACAGCTTGGTGAGGGCCTGGTAGATATCAAGACAAGGATCAATCGATCAGTCGGCAGGATAAACAGAAATGAATGTGACAAGAACACAGTGGAGAGCAGAGCAAGCGTACCTTGTTTGGATCGCTGTTGTGGTCGAGTGGAGGAATCCTTCTGGCTCCGCGTGGGTTATCCTTGTTCCCGGTAATGGCTGCCATCCATCTTTCCAGAGTGACATCGTCGACTGCTTCTGGATGGACTCGAGTCTCGTCTTCAGTCCCACAGTACAACCACATGCAGTGGCTCCGGAACTGAAGGGGCTGGATGCGACGCCTAAGGAAGACCTCCAGGAGATCCATGCCCGTCACCCCCTCCCGAACCAACTACACCACGCGCTCCATCAACATCTTCACGTCATCTTTCTCCTCCGGAATCAACTTCAGAGAGGAGGGCTTGTCCACTCGGTCCATGGTAAACCGAGGAAGTCCACTCGACTGCCCCGACGTCGACTGGTCCTGGCAGTAGAACCAGGTCGACTGCCAGCCTCTGACTGACTCGGGAAAGGTCATGGGCGGGAAGGTGCTCTTATTCCTCACCTGGATCCCCAGACCCCCACACATTTGGACGACTCGGGTTCTTTCATCGCCTGGGCTCGCCTTCTTCACGGTCTGAGAGCGACACGTGAATATATGCTTGAACAAGCCCCAGTGCGGTCGACAGCCCAGGAAACCCTCACACATGGACACGAACGCGGCAAGATAGGCGATAGAATTTGGGGTAAAGTGGTGGAGCTGCGCTCCAAAGAAGTTCAAGAAGCCACGAAAGAAAATACTCGGCGGCAAAGAAAATCCACGATCAACATGGGTGCCAAGAGCACGCACTCACCCTCTTCTGGCTGGGGCTGCCACTCCTTCCCCGGAAGCCTCGCAGCTCCATGAGGGATCGAAGCCTCGTTGGCCATGTCGAGGAGGTCTTTCTCTGTGATGGTCGACTGGATCCAGTCTCCTTGGACCCAGCCCTTCGGCAGGCGGGATCTGGACGAAGACCCGCCGCGGCTGGTAGATCTCCCCTTCGCCTTCTCCGACGCCGACGCCTTCTTCGCGCGTTCCAGCGCTGCCGTCTTCTCCTTGGCCATGGTTGCCGGCGAGACGCGCGAGGGGAAGTTGTGCGGGGGCGAGAGCGAGCGCGTTGGACGGGGACGAAGGGAGCAGAGAGAGAGAGAATGCTGAGGCACAGCACAAAAATCCTCGCCAGGCACATTTATAAGGTCCCTTCCGAGTGGATGACAGGTGGGCCCGGTCGATCTAATCATATCCAGGAACAGTTATGCTGGCGGGATACGTGGCGAAGAAAGCGGCGCGGAGATCGAGGCGTCTATGTCCCGTCCCATCTGAATGCCGCGGTCCGCTCCGCTTCGCGCGCGTCCCCAAATTTCGCATCCCACGGAATCCGCGAACAGCAGATCGGTCTGTCAGACGCGGGGTTTCCCGCGATCCGTCGCTCGGGGATCGTCGAAGCCTGAAAGATCACTCGACGAAAGAAGAGAATGGATCGAGTCGACTGAAGACAAGTTGCTCACTATCGACGAAGAGATTCTTTGGTCCAGAACAACGCACGACCAGTGTGCAAAGGTTAATCGGAAACAACGTCAACTCCTTCCTCACTCGAAGCCTCAATCCATTCGGGGGCTAATGATGGGGTCATGTACCTAGGGTAGGGTCATAGACCTGATCTAAGTACCTTACCCAAGGACACCCTTAGAAGAGGTCGCCTTCCAGTCGACCAACGAGGAACTCACTCGACTGACTTGAAGGACTCGACCATGAAGGCTCACTCGACCACCAGAAGGTCAAGAGGCACTCTGCACTGCAACAGCCTGTAATTAAGTAGACTTTATAATAGTAAAGACACTTTATGTGGGGCGTTACCAGTAACGCCCCGGACTTAACTCACCTTAAACCCTCTCCTACGTGGGCTGACTGGGGTCCTGGCGCACTCTATATAAGCCACCCCCCTCGACAGGCAGAAGGGTTCGGCACCTTGTAACTCATATACTCATAATCCACTCGACCGCCTCCGGGCTCCGAGACGTAGGGCTATTAATTCTCCCGAGAAGGGCCTGAACTCGTACATCCCTTGTGTTTACAACCTCTCCATAGCTAGGACCTTGCCTCTCCATACCTACCCCCCACTCTACTGTCAGGCTTAGAACCACGACATCAACCTCATAGGATGCACACATCAATCATGGCAAAAATGACAAATGAGCAAGTTATAACAGTTTCAGCAGATTAACATCACATAGCACTCTTGCAACAAAGATTCAAGCATCAAGATGATCTCAAATGAACATAATGCAATGGAATGAAATGAAGTACTCATTGAGGCGAACAATTTGACATATTATGCATGCAAAACAGAGCTGTATGCATGGAGTTATGTTGCGATGAACATGGCATGATAATGTAAATAATTTCGGGACAGAAGAAATCAACCTCGAGGGGGGGAAAAGTCAACGGTGGCGGGGTGGCCGGAATCTCGTCAGAGAAGCGGGACACGGCAGCCGGAGCTGGAGGAGGGGCTTACCGGAGGGCACCGGCAGTTCGGGGAGGATGGGCCCCGCCGGATATGGCCGGATCCGGCGCGTGGCGGAGGCGGACATCGTCCGTGGCGGCGACCGGCGAAGATGGCCGCGGGGCCGGCGGCGCGGCCAGGGCAGGCTGTGGTAGAGGAAGGAGGAGGCGCAGGGGGCGGCGGCGCGGATCC